>NC_092415.1:202487936-202787936 GCF_040894005.1 Engystomops pustulosus | reverse complement strand
GAGCTGTATATAGTGATTACTGGGGGAGCTGTATATAGTGATTACTGGGGGAGCTGTATATAGTGATTGCGGGGGGAGCTGTATATAGTGATTACTGGGGGAGCTGTATATAGTGGTTGCTGGGGGAGCTGTATATAGTGATTACTGGGGGAGCTGTATATAGTGATTGCTGGGGGAGCTGTATATAGTGATTGCTGGGGGAGCTGTATACAGTGATTGCTGGGGGAGCTGTATATAGTGATTACTGGGGGAGCTGTATATAGTGGTTGCTGGGGGGGCTGTATATAGTGATTGCTGGGGGAGCTGTATTTAGTGATTGCTGGGGGAGCTGTATATCGTGATTGCTGGGGAGCTGTATATAGTGATTGCTGGGGGAGCTGTATATAGTGATTGCTGGGGGAGCTGTATACAGTGATTGCTGGGGGAGCTGTATATAGTGATTGCTGGGGGAGCTGTATATATTAATTGCTGGGGGAGCTGTATACAGTAATTGCTGGGGGCTGTATACAGTGATTGCTAGGTGAGCTGTATACAGTGATTGCATGGGGCTGTATACAGTGATTGCTGGGGGAGCTGTATACAGTGATTGCTGGGGGGGCTGTATATAGTGATTGCTGGGGGAGCTGTATATAGTGATTGCTGGGGGAGCTGTATATAGTGATTGCTGGGGGAGCTATATATAGTGATTGCTGGGGGAGCTGTATATCGTGATTGCTGGGGAGCTGTATATAGTGATTGCTGGGGGAGCTGTATATAGTGATTGCTGGGGGAGCTGTATATAGTGATTGCTGGGGTAGCTGTATATAGTGGTTGCTGGGGGAGCTGTATATAGTGATTGCTGGGGGAGCTGTATATAGTGATTGCTGGGGGAGCTGTATATAGTGGTTGCTGGGGGAGCTGTATACAGTGATTGCATGGGGCTGTATATAGTGATTGCTGGGGGAGCTGTATACAGTGATTGCTGGGGGAGCTGTATATAGTGATTGCTGGGGGAGCTGTATATAGTGATTGCTGGGGGAGCTGTATATAGTGATTGCTGGGGGGAGCTGTATACAGTGATTGCTGGGGACAGCTGTATATAGTGATTACTGGGGGAGCTGTATACAGTGATTACTGGGGAAGCTGTATATAGTGATTGCTGGGGGAGCTGTATATAGTGATTACTGGAGGAGCTGTATATAGTGATTGCTGGGGGAGCTGTATATAGTGATTACTGGGGGAGCTGTATACAGTGATTGCTGGGGGAGCTGTATACAGTGATTGCTGGGGGAGCTGTATACAGTGATTGCTGGGGACAGCTGTATATAGTGATTACTGGGGGAGCTGTATACAGTGATTACTGGGGGAGCTGTATACAGTGATTGCTGGGGGAGCTGTATATAGTGATTGCTGGGGGGCTGTATGCAGTGATTGCTGGGGGGGCTGTATATAGTGGTTGCTGGGGGGGCTGTATATAGTGATTGCTGGGGGAGCTGTATGCAGTGATTGCTGGGGGGGCTGTATATAGTGGTTGCTGGGGAGCTGTACACTCACCGGCCACTTTATTAGGTACACCATGCTAGTAACGGGTTGGACCCCCTTTTGCCTTCAGAACTGCCTCAATTCTTCGTGGCATAGATTCAACAAGGTGCTGGAAGCTCCTCAGAGATTTTGCTCCATATTGACATGATGGCATCACACAGTTGCCGCAGATTTGTCGGCTGCACATCCATGATGCGAATCTCCCGTTCCACCACATCCCAAAGATGCTCTATTGCAGTGATGGCGAACCTATGGCACTGGTGCCAGAGGCGGCACTCGGAGCCCTCTCTGTGGGCACCCAGGCCATCACCCCAGCATGAAGTTCACCAGACTGAACTCAAAGAATATTCCTACAGGATCTTCCTACAATGATATACAAATTTGCCCTCCTCCTTTGAAATGCATCGGTGTCTTTAGGAGGCTGAACGATTGAAAGTTGTTAAAGAACAAGGAAAAATAAACTATTGCTTAAATTGCTGCGCTGGCACTTTGCAATAAATAAGTGGCTTTTGGTTGAAGTTTGGGCACTCAGGCTCTAAAAGGTTCGCCATCACTGCTCTATTGGATTGAGATCTGGTGACTGTGGAGGCCATTTGTGTCCAGTGACCTCATTGTCATGTTCAAGAAACCAGTCTGAGATGATTCCAGCTTTATGACATGGCGCATTATCCTGCTGAAAGTAGCCATCAGATGTTACAGGGTACATTGTGCTCATAAAGGGATGGACATGGGCAGCAACAATACTCAGGTAGGCTGTGGCGTTGTACCAAGGGGCCCAAAGACACCATGACACCAGCACCACCAGCCTGAGCCGCTGATACAAGGCAGGATGGATCCATGACACCACCACCACCAGCCTGACCCGGTGATACAAGGCAGGATGGATCCATGACACCACCACCACCAGCCTGAGCCGCTGATACAAGGCAGGATGGATCCATGACACCACCACCACCAGCCTGAGCCGCTGATACAAGGCAGGATGGATCCATGACACCACCACCACCACCAGCCTGAGCCGCTGATACAAGGCAGGATGGATCCATGACACCACCACCACCAGCCTGACCCGGTGATACAAGGCAGGATGGATCCATGACACCACCACCACCAGCCTGAGCCGCTGATACAAGGCAGGATGGATCCATGACACCACCACCACCAGCCTGAGCCGCTGATACAAGGCAGGATGGATCCATGACACCACCACCACCACCAGCCTGAGCCGCTGATACAAGGCAGGATGGATCCATGACACCACCACCAGCCTGAGCCGCTGATACAAGGCAGGATGGATCCATGCTTTCATGTTGACGCCAAATTCTGACCCTACCATCCGAATGTCGCAGCAGAAATCGAGACTCATCAGACCAGGCAACGTTTTTCCAATCTTCTACTGTCCAATTTCGTTGAGCTTGTGCAAATTGTAGCCTCAGTTTCCTGTTCTTAGCTGAAAGGAGTGGCACCCGGTGTGGTCTGCTGCTGCTGTAGCCCATCTGCCTCAAAGTTGGACGTACTGTGCGTTCAGAGATGCTCTTCTGCCTACCTTTGTTGTAACGGGTGGCGATTTGAGTCACTGTTGCCTTTCTATCTCCTCTGACCTCTGGCATCAACAAGGCATTTCCGCCCACAGAACTGCCGCTCACTGTTTTTTTTTTCTTTTTCGGACCATTCTCTGTAAACCCTAGAGATGGTTGTGCGTGAAAATCCCAGTAGATCAGCAGTTTCTGAAATACTCAGACCAGCCCTTCTGGCACCAACAACCATGCCACGTTCAAAGGCCACAAATCACCTTTCTTCCCCATACTGATGCTCGGGAGAACTGCAGGAGATTGTCTTGACCATGTCTACATGCCTAAATGCACTGAGTTGCCGCCATGTGATTGGCTGATTAGAAATTAAATGTTAACGAGCAGTTGGTCAGGTGTACCTAATAAAGTGGCCGGTGAGTATATATAGTATTTGCTGGGGAGCTGTATATAGTGATTACTTGGGGCTGTATATAGTTATTATAAGTGGGAGCTGTATACAGTGATTGCTGAGGGAGCTGTATATAGTGATTACTGGGGGCTGTATATAGTGATTACTGGGGTAGCTGTATATAGTGATTACTGGGGGAGCTGTATATAGTGATTACTGGGGGCTGTATATAGTTATTACTGGGGGAGCTGTATATAGTGATTACTGGGGGCTGTATATAGTGATTACTGGGGGGAGCTGTATATAGTTATTACTGGGGGAGCTGTATATAGTGAATATCGGGGGGGCTGTATATAATTTTTGCTGGGTAGCTGTATACAATGATTGCTGGGAGAGCAGTATATAGTTATTACAGGGGGAGCTGTATATAGTGATTACAGGGGGAGCTGTAGATAGTGATTACTGGGGGCTGTATATAGTTATTACAGGGGGGCTGTATATAGTGGTTCCTGGGGGAGCTGTATATAGTTATTACTGGGGGAGCTGTATATAGTGATTACAGGGGGGCTGTATATAGTGGTTCCTGGGGGAGCTGTATATAGTTATTACTGGGGGAGCTGTATATAGTGAATATCGGGGGGGGGGGGCTGTATATAATTTTTGCTGGGTAGCTGTATATAGTGATTGCTGGGAGAGCTGTATACAGTGATTGCTGGGGGAGCTGTATATAGTGATTGCTGGGGGAGCTGTATACAGTGATTGCTGGTGGAGCTGTATATAGCGATTACTGGGGGAGCTGTATATAGTGATTGCTGGGGGAGCAGTATATAGTGATTGCTGGGGGAGCTGTATACAGTGATTGCTGGGGGAGCTGTATATAGTGATTGCTGGGGAGCTGTATATAGTGGATGCTGGGGGAGCTGTATATAGTGATTGCTGGGGGAGCTGTATACAGTGATTGCTGGGGGAGCTGTATATAGTGATTACTGGGGGCTGTATATAGTGATTACTGGGGTAGCTGTATATAGTGATCACTGGGGGAGCTGTATATAGTGATTACTGGGGGAGCTGTATATAGTGATTACTGGGGGCTGTATATAGTGATTACTGGGAGAGCTGTATATAGTGATTACTGGGGGGAGCTGTATATAGTTATTACTGGGGGAGCTGTATATAGTGAATATCGGGGGGTTGTATATAATTTTTGCTGGGTAGCTGTATACAATGATTGCTGGGAGAGCAGTATATAGTTATTACAGGGGGAGCTGTATATAGTGATTACAGGGGGAGCTGTAGATAGTGATTACTGGGGGCTGTATATAGTTATTACAGGGGGGCTGTATATAGTGGTTCCTGGGGGAGCTGTATATAGTTATTACTGGGGAAGCTGTATATAGTGATTACAGGGGGGCTGTATATAGTGGTTCCTGGGGGAGCTGTATATAGTTATTACTGGGGGAGCTGTATATAGTGAATATCGGGGGGGGGGGCTGTATATAATTTTTGCTGGGTAGCTGTATACAGTGATTGCTGGGGGAGCTGTATATAGTGATTGCTGGGGGAGCTGTATACAGTGATTGCTGGTGGAGCTGTATATAGCGATTACTGGGGGAGCTGTATATAGTGATTGCTGGGGGAGCAGTATATAGTGATTGCTGGGGGAGCTGTATATAGTGATTGCTGGGGGAGCTGTATATAGTGATTGCTAGGGGAGCTCTATATAGTTATTACAGGGGGAGCTGTATATAGTGATTGCTGGGGGAGCTGTATACAGTGATTGCTGGGGGAGCTGTATATAGTGATTGCTGGGGGAGCTGTATACAGTGATTGCTGGGGGAGCTGTATATAGTGATTGCTGGGGGAGCTGTATATAGTGATTACTGGGGGAGCTGTATATAGTGATTGCTGGGGGAGCTGTATACAGTGATTACTGGGGGAGCTGTATATAGTGATTACTGGGGGAGCTGTATATAGTGATTGCTGGGGGAGCTGTATATAGTGATTACTGGGGGCTGTATATAGTGATTACTGGGGTAGCTGTATATAGTGATTGCTGGGGGAGCTGTATACAGTGATTGCTGGGGGAGCTGTATATAGTGATTGCTGGGGGAGGTGTATATAGTGATTGCTGGGGGAGGTGTATATAGTGATTGCTGGGGGAGCTCTATATAGTGATTGCTAGGGGAGCTGTATATAGTGATTGCTGGGGGAGCTGTATATAGTGATTGCTGGGGGAGCTGTATATAGTGATTGCTGGGGGAGTTGTATATAGTGATTGCTGGGGGGGCTGTATATAGTGATTACTGGGGGAGCTGTATACAGTGATTGCTGTGGGGCTGTATACAGTGATTGCTGGGGGAGCTGTATATAGTGATTGCTGGGGGAGCTGTATACAGTGATTGCTGGGGGAGCTGTATACAGTGATTGCTGGGGGAGCTGTATATAGTGATTGCTGGGGGAGCTGTATATAGTGATTGCTGGGGGAGCTGTATACAGTGATTACTGGGGGCTGTATATAGTGATTGCTGGGGGGGCTGTATATAGTGATTGCTGGGGGAGCTGTATATAGTGATTGCTGGGGGGGCTGTATATAGTGATTGCTGGGGGAGCTGTATACAGTGATTGCTGGGAGAGCTGTATATAGTGATTGCTGGGGGAGCTGTATATAGTGATTGCTGGGGGGGCTGTATATAGTGATTGCTGGGGGAGCTGTATATAGTGGTTGCTGGGGGGAACTGTATATAGTGATTGCTGGGGGAGCTGTATATAGTGATTGCTGGGGGAGCTGTATATAGTTATTACAGAGGGAGCTGTATATAGTGATTGCTGGGGGAGCTGTATATAGTTATTACAGAGGGAGCTGTATATAATGAATACCGGGGGGCTGTATACAGTGATTGCTGTTCCCTGTCTGGACTCTTCTAATATCTATCTATTCCTTTCATTCTTCCATGAAGTGACAGGATATAATATCACACATCGGTTTTCCGCTCTCTTGATCTTTAGAGATCTATAAATATTCTATCACGGAAATTGGTTCCATCATCTTTATCCGTAAAATCTCCAGATTTTGTTTTTAAGGTTGAGGATCACAAAGCGGCTTTGACTCCCCTCACAATTCATGGAGGGATCCCATTTATTTCTCTGTAACTTCTCTCTCCATCAATCTCTAACAAGCGTCTTCCGGTGGAGACGAGCGGCGCCCGGTCTCTTCCCTCCTGGTACCAGGGAACGTCTCTGCGTTGCGTTGTATCTCCAGGATCGCTGATGTTCCCGCGGCTCGCCCTCCCCCCGCCGCCTACCGCCAGGTTTAATCAGTTTCCCAGCTGGAGACAAATAACAGCAGGATTTTTTTGGTTGCCATAAATGAATTCCCGCTGTTCCGGGAGAACATTCCACTTCTTCCGGAAAGTTATCCGTGTCAGACTTAAGTTCTTCTCATTTGTGGCTTTCTGATAACTTGATAACAGGCAATTACGCAGCGAGGGGTTTCCTGGAGGACCATGAAGACGGATTTTACACTCGGATTCAGTCATTCACTGGAATTACTTAAAATTCTAACAATCCTCGATGGTCTTTTGCGATTCCCTCCCACCAAGGTGTGGAATGATCCTGGGACCACACATCCCAACTGCCCAAATTATCCGGAACAGTCTCTCATTTTTAAAGACTAATCCAGGCTTGTACCTTTAAGGAAATAGGGATGGGCTTGTGAAACCACGCCCAGAAGTGGATAGCCCCGCCCAGTTTCAAGGATGACTAGGTGTTCCATGGATGGATCTATGGGCAGGATTTAAGAATTCAATTTTCTTTATGCCCCCGAAATACAGGTAAGTAACCGAATACACAGATCCTGGTGTCCGGTGCCACGCAATCGCTACATACATTGGGGCAGATTTACTTATCCGGTCCTGTCGCGATCCAGCGGCGCATTCTCTGCGGAGGATTCAGGTCTTCCGGCGATTCACTAAGGTAGTGCGCCCGATGTCCACCAGGTGTCTCATCTGTGCTGAAGTCCGCCGGAGTGCACTGAAGTTCACCGTCCTACGCTGGGTGCAGGTAAGCGCGTGTCAAGCAACACTTTTTTAAAAAAAATATGGCGGTTTTCTCCGAATCTGTCGCGTTTTCTTACGGCCATGCCCCCCCCCGATTTCCGCCGCGTGCAACCCGGCGCCGATGCGACACAATCTGATCGCGTGCGCCCAAATCCCGGGGCAATTTAGGGAAAAAAAACGCCGCAAATCGGAAATATTCGGGTAAAGCGACGGAAAAACGCGATTCGGGCCCTTAGTAAATGAGCCCCATTGTTTATAGTGTAGCTACTGCAATTAATTCAAGCACCAGAGACAACCTTCTTCCCTCTGTAGGGGGGGTAATTTGCATATTCTCCTTCCCAGAATGCATTGCCTGGTTATTGTCCACAGGGAAATGGATCGACCACCAATCCCAGATCCCTGGGTCCTTCTGGCTTGGGAGGGTGAGGATGTTTCATGAGGGTAAAATAGTAAAAATGTTTCAGAATCGCCTTCATGTATCTTATTATTCACATGATTTGCTGTAACTGTAGAGAATCCTTTCCATAGCAGAGACCAATGTTAAGTGATCTGATGTGTTCTCACTTTCCGGGATCTTTTATTCTCTTTTTTTACCCTCCGTTCCCGGATAATTTTTTTTTTTATCTTTTCCATCGAGGTTTATCTCACGTTTTTTATGTGCCGAATCTTTATTTCTTTGAAATTCCTGCTCTCAGAATTCCCAGAATCCTCTACTTCTCCGAAATTTCCATTGTCAGCCTCCAACAAAAGGAACAGTCACAAAAAGATCCGTCAGTTGTTCCGTGTTAATTGTCACAGAATGTTCCGCTGACGGAGACGCCGAGACGTCTTTGTCTTTATGTAAATGGATTTGATTCTGAGATCAGCGATCGGGGAGATCATTTCACAATTAATAATTCTTTTTTATTTAACCCTTTAACACTTGTTTTTTGTTTTCATTTAAACAAGGGGCCTCCCCATATGTTCTATTAGGACATATGGACGTCGTATGGCCGGGGCCCTGGGTGATCATTCATTTAAAGGGAGTTTGTGTAATACTCCACCAGACCTGCAGGGGGCGCTGTAAGGTTAATGTGCACTATAAGACGGGGTCGTCCCAAATTGTGACCACTCAGGCCGGGTTTCTAAGTATGAAGGAACGAATATCAAACAAATGCACATAACTATGTCTCCCCTAGCAGACAAATGATCAGTTTTTTAGTAATAAAAGTCCATATAATATAATACTGCCATACAACGCTATCATGTGCAATGCCCACATAATACTGACATTACTGTGTGTTTTATCTCTTTACTGTGACATCACTGTGTGTATTATCCCTGTACTGTGACATCACTGTGTGTATTATCCTTGTACTGTGACATCACTGTGTGTATTATCCCTGTACTGTGACATCACTGTGTGTATTATCCCTGTACTGTGACATCACTGTGTGTATTATCCCTGTACTGTGACATCACTGTGTGTAATATCCCTGTACTGTGACATCACTGTGTGTAATATCCCTGTACTGTGACATCACTGTGTGTATTATCCCTGTACTGTGACATCACTGTGCGTATTATCCCTGTACTGTGACATCACTGTGTGTATTATCCCTGTACTGTTACATCACTGTGTGTAATATCCCTGTACTGTGACATCACTGTGTGTATTATCCCTGTACTGTGACATCACTGTGTGTATTATCCCTGTACTGTGACATCACTGTGTGTAATATCCCTGTACTGTGACATCACTGTGTGTAATATCCCTGTACTGTGACATCACTGTGTGTATTATCCCTGTACTGTGACATCACTGTGTTTACTATCTCTGTACTGTGACATCACTGTGCGTATTATCCCTGTACTGTGACATCACTGTGTGTATTATCCCTGTACTGTTACATCACTGTGTGTAATATCCCTGTACTGTGACATCACTGTGTGTATTATCCCTGTACTGTGACATCACTGTGTGTATTATCCCTGTACCGTGACATCACTGTGTGTATGATCCCTGTACTGTGACATCACTGTGTGTATTATCCCTGTACTGTGACATCACTGTGTGTATTATCCCTGTACTGTGACATCACTGTGTGTATTATCCCTGTACTGTGACATCACTGTATGTATTATCACTGTACTGTGACATCACTGTGTGTATTATCCCTGTACTGTGACATCACTGTGTGTATTATCTCTGTACTGTGACATCACTGTGTGTATTATCTCTGTACTGTGACATCATTGTGTGTACTATCCTTGTACTGTGACATCACTGTGTGTATTATCCCTGTACTGTGACATCACTGTGTATTATCCCTGTACTGTGACATCATTGTGTGTATTATCCTTGTACTGTGACATCACTGTGTGTATTATCCCTGTACTGTGACATCACTGTGTATTATCCCTGTACTGTGACATCATTGTGTGTATTATCCTTGTACTGTGACATCACTGTGTGTATTATCCCTGTACTGTGACATCACTGTGTATTATCCCTGTACTGTGACATCATTGTGTGTATTATCCTTGTACTGTGACATCACTGTGTGTATTATCCCTGTACTGTGACATCACTGTGTGTATTATCCTTGTACTGTGACATCACTGTGTGTGTTATCCTTGTACTGTGACATCACTGTGTGTATTATCCCTGTACTGTGACATCACTGTGTGTATTATCCCTGTACTGTGACATCACTGTGTGTATTATCCCTGTACCGTGACATCACTGTGTGTATGATCCCTGTACTGTGACATCACTGTGTGTATTATCCCTGTACTGTGACATCACTGTGTGTATTATCCCTGTACTGTGACATCACTGTGTGTATTATCCCTGTACTGTGACATCACTGTATGTATTATCACTGTACTGTGACATCACTGTGTGTATTATCCCTGTACTGTGACATCACTGTGTGTATTATCTCTGTACTGTGACATCACTGTGTGTATTATCTCTGTACTGTGACATCATTGTGTGTACTATCCTTGTACTGTGACATCACTGTGTGTATTATCCCTGTACTGTGACATCACTGTGTATTATCCCTGTACTGTGACATCATTGTGTGTATTATCCTTGTACTGTGACATCACTATGTGTATTATCCCTGTACTGTGACATCACTGTGTATTATCCCTGTACTGTGACATCATTGTGTGTATTATCCTTGTACTGTGACATCACTGTGTGTATTATCCCTGTACTGTGACATCACTGTGTATTATCCCTGTACTGTGACATCATTGTGTGTATTATCCTTGTACTGTGACATCACTGTGTGTATTATCCCTGTACTGTGACATCACTGTGTGTATTATCCTTGTACTGTGACATCACTGTGTGTGTTATCCTTGTACTGTGACATCACTGTGTGTATTATCCCTGTACTGTGACATCACTGTGTGTATTATCCCTGTACTGTGACATCACTGTGTGTATTATCCCTGTACTGTGACATCGCTGTGTGTATTATCTCTGTACTGTGACATCACTGTGTGTATTATCCCTGTACTGTGACATCACTGTGTGTATTATCCCTGTACTGTGACATCACTGTGTGTATTATCCCTGTACTGTGACATCGCTGTGTGTATTATCTCTGTACTGTGACATCACTGTGTGTATTATCCCTGTACTGTGACATCACTGTGTGTATTATCCCGGTACTGTGACATCACTGTGTGTATTATCCCTGTACCCTGACATCACTGTGTATGATCCCTGTACTGTGACATCGCTGTGTGTATTATCTCTGTACTGTGACATCACTGTGTGTATTATCCCTGTACTGTGACATCACTGTGTGTATTATCCCTGTACTGTGACATCACTGTGTGTATTATCCCTGTACTGTGACATGTCTGTGTGTATTATCTCTGTACAGTGACATCACTGTGTGTATTATCCCTGTACTGTGACATCACTGTGTGTATTATCCCTGTACCCTGACATCACTGTGTATGATCCCTGTACTGTGACATCACTGTGTGTATGATCCCTGTACTGTGACATCACTGTGTGTATTATCCCTGTACTGTGACATCACTGTGTGTATTATCCCTGTACTGTGACATCACTATGTGTATGATCCCTGTACTGTGACATCACTGTGTGTATTATCCCTGTACTGTGACATCACTGTGTGTATTATCCCTGTACTGTGACATCACTGTGTGTATTATCCCTGTACTGTGACATCACTGTGTGTAATATCCCTGTACTGTGACATCACTGTGTGTAATATCCCTGTACTGTGACATCACTGTGTGTATTATCCCTGTACTGTGACATCACTGTGTTTATTATCTCTGTACTGTGACATCACTGTGCGTATTATCCCTGTACTGTGACATCACTGTGTGTATTATCCCTGTACTGTGACATCACTGTGTGTAATATCCCTGTACTGTGACATCACTGTGTGTATTATCCCTGTACTGTGACATCACTGTGTGTATGATCCCTGTACTGTGACATCACTGTGTGTATTATCCCTGTACTGTGACAGCACTGTGTGTATTATCCCTGTACTGTGACATCACTGTGTGTATTATCCCTGTACTGTGACATCACTGTGTGTATTATCCCTGTACTGTGACATCACTGTATGTATTATCACTGTACTGTGACATCACTGTGTGTATTATCCCTGTACTGTGACATCACTGTGTGTATTATCTCTGTACTGTGACATCACTGTGTGTATTATCTCTGTACTGTGACATCATTGTGTGTATTATCCTTGTACTGTGACATCACTGTGTGTATTATCCCTGTACTGTGACATCACTGTGTATTATCCCTGTACTGTGACATCATTGTGTGTATTATCCTTGTACTGTGACATCACTGTGTGTATTATCCCTGTACTGTGACATCACTGTGTGTATTATCTCTGTACTGTGACATCACTGTGTGTATTATCCATGTACTGTGACATCACTGTGTGTATTATCCCGGTACTGTGACATCACTGTGTGTATTATCCCTGTACTGTGACATGTCTGTGTGTATTATCTCTGTACTGTGACATCACTGTGTGTATTATCCCTGTACTGTGACATCACTGTGTGTATTATCCCTGTACTGTGACATCACTGTGCGTATTATCCCTGTACTGTGACATCACTGTGTGTATTATGCCTGTACTGTGACATCACTGTGTGTAATATCCCTGTACTGTGACATCACTGTGTGTATTATTCCTGTACTGTGACATCACTGTGTGTATTATCCCTGTACTGTGACATCACTGTGTGTATTATCTCTTTACTGTGACATCACTGTGTGTATTATCCCTGTACTGTGACATCACTGTGTGTATTATCCCTGTACTGTGACATCACTGTATGTATTATCACTGTACTGTGACATCACTGTGTGTATTATCCCTGTACTGTGACATCACTGTGTGTATTATCTCTGTACTGTGACATCACTGTGTGTATTATCTCTGTACTGTGACATCGTTGCGTGTATTATCCTTGTACTGTGACATCACTGTGTGTATTATCCCTGTACTGTGACATCACTGTGTATTATCCCTGTACTGTGACATCATTGTGTGTATTATCCTTGTACTGTGACATCACTGTGTGTATTATCCTTGTACTGTGACATCACTGTGTGTATTATCCCTGTACTGTGACATCGCTGTGTGTATTATCCCTGTACTGTGACATCACTGTGTGTATTATCTCTGTACTGTGATATCACTGTGTGTATTATCCCTGTACTGTGACATCACTGTGTGTATTATCCCTGTACTGTGACATCACTGTGTGTATTATCTCTGTACTGTGACATCACTGTGTGTATTATCCCTGTACTGTGATATCACTGTGTGTATTATCCCTGTACTGTGATATCACTGTGTGTATTATCCCTGTACTGTGACATCACCGTGTGTATTATCCCTGTACTGTGACATCACTGTGTGTATTATCCCTGTACTGTGACATCACTGTGTGTATTATCCCTGTACTGTGACATCGCTGTGTGCATTACCCCTGTACTGTGACATCACTGTGTGTATTACCCCTGTACTGTGACATCACTGTGTGTATTACCCCTGTACTGTGACATCACTGTGTGTATTATCCCTGTACTGTTCCATCACTGTGTGTATTATCCCTGTACTGTGACATCACTGTGTGTATTATCCCTGTACTGTGACATCGCTGTGTGTATTATCCCTGTACTGTGACATCACTGTGTGTATTATCCCTGTACTGTGACATCACTGTGTGTATTATCCCTGTACTGTGACATCACTGTGTGTATTATCCCTGTACTGTGACATCACTGTGTGTATTATCCCTGTACTGTGACATCACTGTGTGTATTATCTCTGTACTGTGACATCACTGTGTGTATTATCCCAGTACTGTGACATCGCTGTGTGTATTATCTCTGTACTGTGACATCACTGTGTGTACTATCCCTGTACTGTGACATCACTGTGTGTATTATCTCTGTACTGTGACATCACTGTGTGTATTATCCCAGTACTGTGACATCACTGTGTGTATTATCTCTGTACTGTGACATCACTGTGTGTATTATCCCTGTACTGTGACATCACTGTGTGTATTATCTCTGTACTGTGACATCACTATGTGTATTATCTCTGTACTGTGACATCACTGTGTGTGTTATCCCTGTACTGTGACATCACTGTGTGTATTATCCCTGTACTGTGACATCACTGTGTGTATTATCCCTGTACTGTGACATCACTGTGTGTATTATCCCTGTACTGTGACATCACTGTGTATTATCCCTGTACTGTGACATCATTGTGTGTATTATCCTTGTACTGTGACATCACTGTGTGTATTATCCCTGTACTGTGACATCACTGTGTATTATCCCTGTACTGTGACATCATTGTGTGTATTATCCTTGTACTGTGACATCACTGTGTGTATTATCCCTGTACTGTGACATCACTGTGTATTATCCCTGTACTGTGACATCATTGTGTGTATTATCCTTGTACTGTGACATCACTGTGTGTATTATCCCTGTACTGTGACATCACTGTGTGTATTATCCTTGTACTGTGACATCACTGTGTGTGTTATCCTTGTACTGTGACATCACTGTGTGTATTATCCCTGTACTGTGACATCACTGTGTGTATTATCCCTGTACTGTGACATCACTGTGTGTATTATCCCTGTACTGTGACATCACTGTGTGTATTATCCCTGTACCGTGACATCACTGTGTGTATGATCCCTGTACTGTGACATCACTGTGTGTATTATCCCTGTACTGTGACATCACTGTGTGTATTATCCCTGTACTGTGACATCACTGTGTGTATTATCCCTGTACTGTGACATCACTGTATGTATTATCACTGTACTGTGACATCACTGTGTGTATTATCCCTGTACTGTGACATCACTGTGTGTATTATCTCTGTACTGTGACATCACTGTGTGTATTATCTCTGTACTGTGACATCATTGTGTGTACTATCCTTGTACTGTGACATCACTGTGTGTATTATCCCTGTACTGTGACATCACTGTGTATTATCCCTGTACTGTGACATCATTGTGTGTATTATCCTTGTACTGTGACATCACTATGTGTATTATCCCTGTACTGTGACATCACTGTGTATTATCCCTGTACTGTGACATCATTGTGTGTATTATCCTTGTACTGTGACATCACTGTGTGTATTATCCCTGTACTGTGACATCACTGTGTATTATCCCTGTACTGTGACATCATTGTGTGTATTATCCTTGTACTGTGACATCACTGTGTGTATTATCCCTGTACTGTGACATCACTGTGTGTATTATCCTTGTACTGTGACATCACTGTGTGTGTTATCCTTGTACTGTGACATCACTGTGTGTATTATCCCTGTACTGTGACATCACTGTGTGTATTATCCCTGTACTGTGACATGTCTGTGTGTATTATCCCTGTACTGTGACATCGCTGTGTGTATTATCTCTGTACTGTGACATCACTGTGTGTATTATCCCTGTACTGTGACATCACTGTGTGTATTATCCCTGTACTGTGACATCACTGTGTGTATTATCCCTGTACTGTGACATCGCTGTGTGTATTATCTCTGTACTGTGACATCACTGTGTGTATTATCCCTGTACTGTGACATCACTGTGTGTATTATCCCGGTACTGTGACATCACTGTGTGTATTATCCCTGTACCCTGACATCACTGTGTATGATCCCTGTACTGTGACATCGCTGTGTGTATTATCTCTGTACTGTGACATCACTGTGTGTATTATCCCTGTACTGTGACATCACTGTGTGTATTATCCCTGTACTGTGACATCACTGTGTGTATTATCCCTGTACTGTGACATGTCTGTGTGTATTATCTCTGTACAGTGACATCACTGTGTGTATTATCCCTGTACTGTGACATCACTGTGTGTATTATCCCTGTACCCTGACATCACTGTGTATGATCCCTGTACTGTGACATCACTGTGTGTATGATCCCTGTACTGTGACATCACTGTGTGTATTATCCCTGTACTGTGACATCACTGTGTGTATTATCCCTGTACTGTGACATCACTATGTGTATGATCCCTGTACTGTGACATCACTGTGTGTATTATCCCTGTACTGTGACATCACTGTGTGTATTATCCCTGTACTGTGACATCACTGTGTGTATTATCCCTGTACTGTGACATCACTGTGTGTAATATCCCTGTACTGTGACATCACTGTGTGTAATATCCCTGTACTGTGACATCACTGTGTGTATTATCCCTGTACTGTGACATCACTGTGTTTATTATCTCTGTACTGTGACATCACTGTGCGTATTATCCCTGTACTGTGACATCACTGTGTGTATTATCCCTGTACTGTGACATCACTGTGTGTAATATCCCTGTACTGTGACATCACTGTGTGTATTATCCCTGTACTGTGACATCACTGTGTGTATTATCCCTGTACCGTGACATCACTGTGTGTATGATCCCTGTACTGTGACATCACTGTGTGTATTATCCCTGTACTGTGACAGCACTGTGTGTATTATCCCTGTACTGTGACATCACTGTGTGTATTATCCCTGTACTGTGACATCACTGTGTGTATTATCCCTGTACTGTGACATCACTGTATGTATTATCACTGTACTGTGACATCACTGTGTGTATTATCCCTGTACTGTGACATCACTGTGTGTATTATCTCTGTACTGTGACATCACTGTGTGTATTATCTCTGTACTGTGACATCATTGTGTGTATTATCCTTGTACTGTGACATCACTGTGTGTATTATCCCTGTACTGTGACATCACTGTGTATTATCCCTGTACTGTGACATCATTGTGTGTATTATCCTTGTACTGTGACATCACTGTGTGTATTATCCCTGTACTGTGACATCACTGTGTGTATTATCTCTGTACTGTGACATCACTGTGTGTATTATCCCTGTACTGTGACATCACTGTGTGTATTATCCCGGTACTGTGACATCACTGTGTGTATTATCCCTGTACTGTGACATGTCTGTGTGTATTATCTCTGTACTGTGACATCACTGTGTGTATTATCCCTGTACTGTGACATCACTGTGTGTATTATCCCTGTACTGTGACATCACTGTGCGTATTATCCCTGTACTGTGACATCACTGTGTGTATTATGCCTGTACTGTGACATCACTGTGTGTAATATCCCTGTACTGTGACATCACTGTGTGTATTATTCCTGTACTGTGACATCACTGTGTGTATTATCCCTGTACTGTGACATCACTGTGTGTATTATCTCTTTACTGTGACATCACTGTGTGTATTATCCCTGTACTGTTACATCACTGTGTGTAATATCCCTGTACTGTGACATCACTGTGTGTATTATCCCTGTACTGTGACATCACTGTGTGTATTATCCCTGTACTGTGACATCACTGTGTGTATTATCCCTGTACTGTGACATCACTGTGTGTATTATCCCTGTACTGTGACATCACTGTGTGTATTATCCCTGTACTGTGACATCACTGTATGTATTATCACTGTACTGTGACATCACTGTGTGTATTATCCCTGTACTGTGACATCACTGTGTGTATTATCTCTGTACTGTGACATCACTGTGTGTATTATCTCTGTACTGTGACATCGTTGCGTGTATTATCCTTGTACTGTGACATCACTGTGTGTATTATCCCTGTACTGTGACATCACTGTGTATTATCCCTGTACTGTGACATCATTGTGTGTATTATCCTTGTACTGTGACATCACTGTGTGTATTATCCTTGTACTGTGACATCACTGTGTGTATTATCCCTGTACTGTGACATCGCTGTGTGTATTATCCCTGTACTGTGACATCACTGTGTGTATTATCTCTGTACTGTGATATCACTGTGTGTATTATCCCTGTACTGTGACATCACTGTGTGTATTATCCCTGTACTGTGACATCACTGTGTGTATTATCTCTGTACTGTGACATCACTGTGTGTATTATCCCTGTACTGTGATATCACTGTGTGTATTATCCCTGTACTGTGATATCACTGTGTGTATTATCCCTGTACTGTGACATCACCGTGTGTATTATCCCTGTACTGTGACATCACTGTGTGTATTATCCCTGTACTGTGACATCACTGTGTGTATTATCCCTGTACTGTGACATCGCTGTGTGCATTACCCCTGTACTGTGACATCACTGTGTGTATTACCCCTGTCCTGTGACATCACTGTGTGTATTACCCCTGTACTGTGACATCACTGTGTGTATTATCCCTGTACTGTTCCATCACTGTGTGTATTATCCCTGTACTGTGACATCACTGTGTGTATTATCCCTGTACTGTGACATCGCTGTGTGTATTATCCCTGTACTGTGACATCACTGTGTGTATTATCCCTGTACTGTGACATCACTGTGTGTATTATCCCTGTACTGTGACATCACTGTGTGTATTATCCCTGTACTGTGACATCACTGTGTGTATTATCCCTGTACTGTGACATCACTGTGTGTATTATCTCTGTACTGTGACATCACTGTGTGTATTATCCCAGTACTGTGACATCGCTGTGTGTATTATCTCTGTACTGTGACATCACTGTGTGTACTATCCCTGTACTGTGACATCACTGTGTGTATTATCTCTGTACTGTGACATCACTGTGTGTATTATCCCAGTACTGTGACATCACTGTGTGTATTATCTCTGTACTGTGACATCACTGTGTGTATTATCCCTGTACTGTGACATCACTGTGTGTATTATCTCTGTACTGTGACATCACTATGTGTATTATCTCTGTACTGTGACATCACTGTGTGTGTTATCCCTGTACTGTGACATCACTGTGTGTATTATCCCTGTACTGTGACATCACTGTGTGTATTATCCCTGTACTGTGACATCACTGTGTGTATTATCTCTGTACTGTGACATCACTGTGTGTATTATCCCAGTACTGTGACATCGCTGTGTGTATTATCTCTGTACTGTGACATCACTGTGTGTACTATCCCTGTACTGTGACATCACTGTGTGTATTATCTCTGTACTGTGACATCACTGTGTGTATTATCCCAGTACTGTGACATCACTGTGTGTATTATCTCTGTACTGTGACATCACTGTGTGTACTATCCCTGTACTGTGACATACCTGTGTGTATTATCTCTGTACTGTGACATCACTGTGTGTATTATCCCTGTATTGTGACATCACTGTGTGTATTATCTCTGTACTGTGACATCGTTGCGTGTATTATCCTTGTACTGTGACATCACTGTGTGTATTATCCCTGTACTGTGACATCACTGTGTATTATCCCTGTACTGTGACATCATTGTGTGTATTATCCTTGTACTGTGACATCACTGTGTGTATTATCCTTGTACTGTGACATCACTGTGTGTATTATCCCTGTACTGTGACATCGCTGTGTGTATTATCCCTGTACTGTGACATCACTGTGTGTATTATCTCTGTACTGTGATATCACTGTGTGTATTATCCCTGTACTGTGACATCACTGTGTGTATTATCCCTGTACTGTGACATCACTGTGTGTATTATCTCTGTACTGTGACATCACTGTGTGTATTATCCCTGTACTGTGATATCACTGTGTGTATTATCCCTGTACTGTGATATCACTGTGTGTATTATCCCTGTACTGTGACATCACCGTGTGTATTATCCCTGTACTGTGACATCACTGTGTGTATTATCCCTGTACTGTGACATCACTGTGTGTATTATCCCTGTACTGTGACATCGCTGTGTGCATTACCCCTGTACTGTGACATCACTGTGTGTATTACCCCTGTACTGTGACATCACTGTGTGTATTACCCCTGTACTGTGACATCACTGTGTGTATTATCCCTGTACTGTTCCATCACTGTGTGTATTATCCCTGTACTGTGACATCACTGTGTGTATTATCCCTGTACTGTGACATCGCTGTGTGTATTATCCCTGTACTGTGACATCACTGTGTGTATTATCCCTGTACTGTGACATCACTGTGTGTATTATCCCTGTACTGTGACATCACTGTGTGTATTATCCCTGTACTGTGACATCACTGTGTGTATTATCCCTGTACTGTGACATCACTGTGTGTATTATCTCTGTACTGTGACATCACTGTGTGTATTATCCCAGTACTGTGACATCGCTGTGTGTATTATCTCTGTACTGTGACATCACTGTGTGTACTATCCCTGTACTGTGACATCACTGTGTGTATTATCTCTGTACTGTGACATCACTGTGTGTATTATCCCAGTACTGTGACATCACTGTGTGTATTATCTCTGTACTGTGACATCACTGTGTGTATTATCCCTGTACTGTGACATCACTGTGTGTATTATCTCTGTACTGTGACATCACTATGTGTATTATCTCTGTACTGTGACATCACTGTGTGTGTTATCCCTGTACTGTGACATCACTGTGTGTATTATCCCTGTACTGTGACATCACTGTGTGTATTATCCCTGTACTGTGACATCACTGTGTGTATTATCTCTGTACTGTGACATCACTGTGTGTATTATCCCAGTACTGTGACATCGCTGTGTGTATTATCTCTGTACTGTGACATCACTGTGTGTACTATCCCTGTACTGTGACATCACTGTGTGTATTATCTCTGTACTGTGACATCACTGTGTGTATTATCCCAGTACTGTGACATCACTGTGTGTATTATCTCTGTACTGTGACATCACTGTGTGTACTATCCCTGTACTGTGACATACCTGTGTGTATTATCTCTGTACTGTGACATCACTGTGTGTATTATCCCTGTATTGTGACATCACTGTGTGTATTATCCCTGTACTGTGACATCACTGTGTGTATTATCTCTGTACTGTGACATCACTGTGTATTATCTCTGTACTGTGACATCACTGTGTGTTATCCCTGTACTGTGACATCACTGTGTGTATTATCCCTGTACTGTGACATCACTGTGTGTATTAATTCTGTCAATAATATTTATAAATGTATCATTTTAAACTATATTAATAAATAACTCCTACTTTCAGTTATCATTTGTATGTGCAATGCTGTGGGACCATCCTGTTCACTGCTGTATTTTTGCTCCATTGTTTTTACGGATTAATAACACAATTGCAGCTCTGACAATGATTTCTGGATGGCGCTGGTGTTAGTGACGGCTGCTGTGGACACAATAGGACAGAATCTCAGCCAAATTACCTACAAGTCTGCAGAATGATGGGGGCATATGTGAGGTCCTCGGGGAGCGGCGCTGCCGGGGCGGGGGTTGTGTCTCATTACGCAGCTTAGATACACGAATACAGGACGCGTATCCCAGCGCTATCACAGACAATGGAATCGCAAATTGGATACAAATTCCTATTAGCATGGATTGTCCTGGGAAATGTGCGGATGTCCTGGTAATAAGCCGTAGCGCCGGAGCATGGCCGCCGCCTGATGACAAATAAACAGGAGAATATGTAGAGCGATTCATCAGCGCCCGAGACCCAAACATGAATAAATCATGGGGGGAGATTTTTTTTATTTTTGCCGGAATAAATGGATTCTGTTTAATAGACCTGAAAAACACGAGCTGAGCGGTGGTAACGGCTGAGTGATACATTGTATCCTGTCTAGAACCTCAGTGGGTGGGGCATAACAGCAGGAGTGTCAAGCCCCGCCCATGCAGTACCTGCCGTAGCCATTCTTGAGTGGTTTTATGGTATAGGTTATACAGCAGCTCCACATCTGTTCAGTGGTTGTAAATGGTATTGCAGCTCAACTGCACGAAATCTGGAATTAAGGCGCGATAACAATCCAGGCTGCGGAAACATGTGACGAGATTTACCTAATTACATTTTGTTAAAGAAAACCTACCATCAGGTAAGTACCTATTAAGGTAGATCCGGTGGTAGGTTCCAATTAACATCCTAAACCTTAAACTATCCTCCCCTAAACCTATAACAATTCCCCGCCTATTCCACAGTTTACCAGTAGGGAGCGACGATGTGCATGTGGGCCACTGGACATGCCAGAGCCTGGGGGTCCGTGGAGCACCGGGGAGGAGGGACAACAGAGGCTATGGGGGCGTGGAGAAGCCTTTGGTCCAGCACCCCAGAAAGGCTACTCTACACCCCAGTAGCCTCTGATTAAAATTAGCATATTTGATAGACTGTAGATTAGGCTAGACTAGGATTAGGGGAGGATTAGTTTAGGGTTTAGGTCATTACTGGCAACCTACCCCCAGATCTACCATAATAGATAAATACCTGATGGTAGGTTTCCTTTAAAGAATCGTTTAAGAATTTGTTTACACAATTTTAACCGTGTGTTAACATTCTGTCAACCCTTCATTACAGAATGCAAATGTTAATGCAATGTGTTATTAGGCGAATATCTTCTCCTTTGCTGTTTACGTGGCGTTTTGGAACCAAAGGCCACGTGTAAGCGCAGCCTCAGCGCACGAGATGTGGAATGTTTTTGGAATACATTTTAATAGCTGTGGAGAGATTTACTAATTGGATTGCGTTAACAATTGTGTTAACATGGTGTAAACTCTGCATTCACATAATGCAGTTTAAACGTTATATTAACACAATGGGGGCTTAATGCTGGAAATGTGTGTTAGGGGCACGCAAACCGCGCTGTGCTCGGCTTCTGGCCGGCCCCACCCACCCTTCCCACATGATACAATTCCACAGGCCATTTGTGAATGCAAATGTTAACAGCAATGTCATCCAAATCTCCTCTCCTGTTGTATTGAACGCAATCTAATAATATAATTAAAAAAAAAAAGATATCTACAAAGTAAAGAAGAATATTTGGTCGGGGAAGGAGCCGAGATACATCGAGACCGGATTCACACGCAGAGGTTGAGTTGCAGTCAAAGCCTGGGAGGAGGAGCTTGGCTTCATTTCATTCCATTTTCATCCTGTTAACAAAGTGTGAACATGATGTGAGCGTCAACAAAATGTTAATATAATGTTATGTAAACAAATGAAATCAGGCCAACTCCTTCCCACAGTCTTAGAATTGCGTTTTCAAAACATAACTTAAATTCTGTGTGTGAACCCGACCTTAGGGTCTGACTTGGGGTTTGGTCAGGTGGGGGGGGGGGGGCTTGTTCTGGGGTCTTATTATTTACTGTAATAAGAGGAGACAACCTGAACAGATCACCACAACAGCCAATCACTGTGATGCTTTAAGAACAGCTCCAATGTCGCTATAGTGGCCATGCTGGGTAACTGCAACTTCACTCCCATAAAGTGTTTATTCTGGTAAAATATATATTTAGGCATTTAGGGGATTCTTCACCCCCGTGTGCTCTCTTCTGGCTCATTTATATTGTTACTATATGACGTTATTATGTTGTCCAAAAAGGACATAACTTTTCTTGGTTCTTAACCTTTTCGTTATATTTTGTGTTGTAAAATGCTATTACATTGCTACATATAGTGATATTACCCTGACCTGCAATACCAGATGTGACCTATGGGCCGATGTGGCGCTGTTTATTAAAGTAATCATGATTTTCTAGTCCTGGACAAGCCCTTTAAGTGTTGTAGAATGAGAGTAGCCCGCGTCTTATTTGCATCGTCCTCCCGGCAGCCGACACCTGGGTGTAAGGTCCCTATTAACCTCCCTCTTATTGCCTATTTAATTTAATGCGACACAGACGGCTCCTGTCACCTTCCTCCATGTCTGCCATTAAGATTTTATATTATCCGTAGCCCCGGGGTCCACGCGTTTCTTTACTCTGCGATATTGCTTTTCTTGGCCTTGTATCCAGACGATTATTAGAAATGGTGCAGGGAATACAATGTAAGAATCAGAGAGAAGGTCCGAGCTAAACCAGGATCAAATCAGGACAAGGATAGTACAAAAGACATAGAACAATACAAAAATCCCCAGGTTATACCATCTATACATATATCACTATATACAGGAGATCCCCAGGTTATACCAGCTGTACATATATCATTATATACAGGGGATACCCAGGTTATACCAGCTGTATATATATCATTATATACAGGAGATCCCCAGGTTATGCCAGCTGTATATATATCATTATATACAGGAGATCCCCAGGTTATGCCAGCTGTACATATATCATTATATACAGGAGATCCCCAGGTTATACCAGCTGTATATATATCATTATATACAAGAGATCCCCAGGTTATACCAGCTGTATATATATCATTATATACAGGAGATCCCCAGGTTATACCAGCTGTATATATATCATTATATACAGGAGATCCCCAGGTTATACCGGCTGTACATATATCATTATATACAGGAGATCCCCAGGTTATTCCGGCTGTACATATATCATTATATACAGGAGATCCCCAAGTTATACCGGCTGTACATATATCATTATATACAGGAGATCCCCAGGTTATACCGGCTCTACATATATCATTATATACAGGAGATCCCCAGGTTATACCGGCTGTACATATATCATTATATACAGGAGATCCCCAGGTTATACCATTTGTACATATATCATTATATACAGGAGATCCCCAGGTTATACCGGCTGTACATATATCATTATATACAGGAGATCCCCAGGTTATACCAGCTGTACATATATCATTATATACAGGAGATCCCCAGGTTATACCAGCTGTACATATATCATTATATACAGGAGATCCCCAGGTTATACCAGCTGTACATATATCATTATATACAGGAGATCCCCAGGTTATACCGGCTGTACATATATCATTATATACAGGAGATCCCCAGGTTATACCGGCTGTACATATATCATTATATACAGGAGATCCCCAGGTTATACCGGCTGTACATATATCATTATATACAGGAGATCCCCAGGTTATACCGGCTGTACATATATCACTATATACAGGAGATCCCCAGGTTATACCGGCTGTACATATATCATTATATACAGGAGATCCCCACGTTATACAAGCTGAATATATATCATTATATACAGGAGATCCCCAGGTTATACCAGAAGTATATACATCATTATATACTTATTTATACTTATAATTGACTCAGCTTTAGGGCAAATACAGAAAGAGGTCAGACTCCTCCCATTTCTCTGCTGCACAGGCAGATTCCTGACAAGTAGCTTTAGAACAGAAAATGCCATATCTCAGGAAAGAAAAGGGCGAGCAGCACAATATGGGCCTCATTCTGTTTGTTTTGAAAAGGAAAACATATGATAATTAGGTAAAAAATATTATGAAACCAGTAATAACTGATTAATGCAGGCGCAAGAAGTTGGTCTCCACCCACGGGTTACATAGTGAACAGTCCTAGCGTCTCCTCTCGTGTCCCATATATGATGACCTCATCTATAGCAGTCTATTATGGGTATATAAGTCTCCTTCCTGGACAGGTTTTCTGATGAGGCGTCGGAGCAGTTTCTTCTATTTATATGTAATATTTGAAGAATCGGAAGACCGTGTATATTTTATACATGTAGGATGTATACAGGATGGAGCCGCATTCGTTAGCGGGTCCCTCGGGAGGTAATTACTCCTGTACATGTGGATCCAGGCTGATAAATGACACATCTGGAGATGGATCTCCGGCTGTCGCTGGGGTGCCGTACCCTAAATGGGGAGATATTAGCATTTCTTCACGTGTGATCTCATCATCTGATTACAGCAGCATTTTACATGAATAGGAAGGCAATGGCGCGGGATGGGGTGGTCGCTCGCTATATCGGGGGCAGCTGTTTATGTAGATTAGGCTGCAGCTGTCCTATAACCTTCCATACAAGGTGGAGGGTAAGTGCGATGTACGATCTGCCAATATGCGTAAGGGTATCTGCTGATGTCAGCATTGCTAGGGTGCGCGCGCCGGTTTCAGAGGATTTAAAGGGCCAGCACACCGCTAATTGGCGCTGGCCATTTTCAGGAATTCTACTTAAGCTTGCCTCTTCCTGCAAACCCTGCCAGATCTTTGAGCCTACGCCGCAGGCTAGTCGCACCTATGGAACGACCTAGTGGTACCCTGCCACAGCAAGTCCATCCCGCTTTGAGGCGGGCTCTAGTGAAGACCAGGTGCTATTTAGATTCCAGTCCAGGTGTCGGCTAGTACCAACTCCCGCGGTGGTCCAGAGGATCCACTGATCCCAAATCCTGACATATGTTATTGAGACAACTGCTTATAACGTCCTAATCTGTACAGTAAAGCAGCCAAGTTGATTACCGATATCAGAAAGTATCTATTCAGATTGGAGCTATGCATTAGGAGGTCAGCCAGATATAAAATTACTTAGGGCCCCAGAAATACCGTGTCCACCCCTGGGTACAAACAGAGCATTATAGTGTTACTTTCCTTATATACATGTAATCTTAATAAAATGGCTCTGCTGATCTAATCCTAGTCTATACAGTAAAGGAGACAAGTCAGTTACAGGTATCAGAAAGGATCTGTGTGTATTGGCTTATGTACACTTCAAGCAGTTGTCATTGAACTCTACCATCTTATGTTAACAAAACAGTTTTAATCATACTGTCCCAGTCTATTCTGTAAAGAAGACAGGTATACGGAAGCATCTGTGGGTCTTGGTTTATCTACACATCAAGTAGTTGTCATTGAACTCTCTATCATCTTATGGTAATGGGACCTCTCTAATGATTCTGTCCCAGTCTATACAGTAAAGGAGACAAGTAAGTATCTGGAAGAATCTGTGGCTATTGGCTTATTTACACTTCAGACTGTTGTCATTAAACTGTCTACCACCTTATGTTAATGGGACAACTCTACTGATCCAGTCCCAGTCTACACAGTAAAGAAGACATGTTAGTTACAGATATCAGTGAGCATCTGTAGGTCTTGGCTTATCTATAACTTCCTTTTCGGTGGGGGTCTCAGTGACCGGACCCCCACACATCACGGGGTTCTGCGTCAACCCCTTTAAACTGTCTATCATCTTATGTTAATCAGATGAATCTACTGATCCAGTCCCAGTCTATACAGTAAAGCAGTTGGGTGGGTTGCAGATATAGGTTATTTCTGCATACGGTACATTATATTTCTCAATAATATTCTATGTGGAATATAATAAGTATTTGTGAGATCCTGGATCATTCCGGCGCTTCATAATGTGATATAGACCTGATGCCGGGGATTTATGTTTTATTGAAATCTAAGCTCAGTAAAGTCTCGGATACTTATAATGTATCTCTGAGCTGAAATCCAACATTGAAGATGTAAGAATCCTAAAGAGCCAATTAGGAGGCCTGGAAATATCAGAGCGTCTGCATATGCCGTTTTCTCCCCGTGATATCACGCTGCTATTTCTGTGCTGCGAGTCTTAACATCAAGATGAAAGATGGAAAAATCAAGCAGTGATCAATATAGGCACAACGGGAAAATCTCCAAATGCGGCCAAGCTGAGTCCTTAAAGGGAATTTATTGATAGAACATTATATATTATTTAAATCGGGTTTTTTTTCATTATTTTGTTATTACCCACAGTATAAAATTTGGGAAATGTTGCAGTATTGGGTCTGTAAGAACGAAGCCATCGGCCCCTACTCTCCACCCACTGAACTGTACCCCAAGGCCATAGGTTCTGTCCAGTCTCTGCCTCAGTGGATGCTGGTCCTTTAAGATCTAATGAACCTCTGGACTATTAGGAGAAGTATCTTCAACTTGGTCAATATTCTGCTTCTTTTCCTGATCACTAGGTTGGGAGTTACGGGAACACTGTGTTACCCTAGGAAGGACTTTGATCCTTTGATTTTTGAATTGATACTCAATTTGTTATCCATTTCCCAAAATTTATCAACAAAACTATTTCATATTAAAATTTTTGGATTTGATCCTGCAGCCACCATAAATAGACATAAAAGGATCACCTGATCTGAGGCGGCACCATTTGCTTCATCCAATACCACTATGTATTGAAAGAGAGGTGGACATGGGTGAGCGCGTTGCACATGGGTGAGCACAGTGGACATGAGTGAGCACGGTGGACATGGTTGAGCATGGTGGACATGGGTGAGCACGGTGGATATGGGTGAGCACGGTGGACATGAGTGAGCACGGTGGACATGGTTGAGCATGGTGGACATGGGTGAGCACGGTGACCATGGGTGAGCACGGTGGACATGGGTGAGATGGGACATGGGTGATCACGGTGGACATGGGTGAGCATGGTGGATATGGGTGAGCACGGTGGACATGGGTGAGCATGGTGGACATGATTGAGATGGGACATGGGTGAGCACGGTGGACATGGGTGAGCATGGTGGACATGGGTGAGCACGGTGGACATGAGTGAGCACGGTGGACATGGTTGAGCATGGTGAACATGGGTGAGCACGGTGGACATGGGTGAGCATGGTGGACTTGGGTGAGCACGGTGGACATGGGTGAGATGGGACATGGGTGAGCACGGTGGACATGGGTGAGCATGGTGGATATGGGTGAGCACGGTGGACACGGGTGAGCACGGTGGACATGGGTGAGCATGGTGGACATGGGTGAGATGGGACATGGGTGATCACGGTGGACATGGGTGAGCACGGTGGACATGGTTGAGCATGGTGGACATGGGTGAGCACGGTGGACATGGGTGAGCACGGTGGACATGGGTGAGATGGGACATGGGTGAGCACGGTGGACATGGGTGAGCACGGTGGACATGGGTGAGCACAGTGGACATGGGTGAGCACGGTGGACATGGGTGAGCACGGTGGACATAGGTGAGATGGGGCATGAGTGAGCACGGTGGACATGGGTGAGCATGGTGGACATGAGGGAGCACGGTGGACATGGGTGAGCACAGTGGACATGGGTGAGCACGGTGGACATGGGTGAGCACGGTGGACATGAGTGAGCACAGTGGACATGGGTGAGCACGGTGGATATGGGTGAGATGGGACATAGGTGAGCATGGTGGACATGGGAGAGCACGGTGGACATGGGTGAGCACGGTGGACATGAGTGAGCACGGTGGACATGGGTGAGAACGGTGGACATAGGTGAGATGGGGCATGGGTGAACACGGTGGACATGGGTGAGCACGGTGGATATGGGTGAGCACGGTGGACATTGGTGAGCACGGTGGACATGGGTGAGCACGGTGGACATGGGTGAGCACGGTGGACATGAATGAGCACGGTGGACATGGGTGAGCACGGTGGACATGGGTGAGCACGGTGGACATGGGTGAGCACGGTGGACATTGGTGAGCACGGTGGACATGAGTGAGCACGGTGGATGGGTGATATGGTACATAGGTGAGCTAGCTAGGACTCGTGAGTTAAATGAACCAGAGTTGCGTGGTACCAACTTGGCAATGATATATACATATACGTATATAACCTCACTCTGTGTCTTGGGTGCAGGAAAGTCAATCTGCAATTTCTGGTAGAAGGGTGAACATTCAGGAGCAGTACCCAAACCAAGCTTTCAGACCTTCAGACTTAATGGGTCCTGTTATGGCTTGTTCTATGCCACCCTGGGCAGCTGAAGTCAGTGATTTGCCGTAGTGGATCCCAAGATCCCAAAACTACCAGCCCTAATGAGAATTATGGAGCCCAGACATCTGCCGCCATGTTGGAGCTGGATGCCAGTGCAGATTAGATTGGCCCTTGGGAGGGGGGGGGATGTTCTGGAAAATCTCATTAATTTTGAGGATATTTGTAATTTCCTAGGAAGGGACTATATAATTACATTTGAGATTTCTCTTTCCATGCTCCAAAATGATCTGACATATATGAATTGCAACGGGCCATGAACATCTACATGATGACTCTCTATTCCATCCGACCACATGGTATCATCACCAAATCCTCCTTTGTTCCTGATCCAGACACAGGAAGAGTTAAGTTTCTGGCTGGAAGTCTGTGCGTTGTTGATTCATTAAGGAGAATTAACCGCACGCTGCTTCTGGATATGAGAAATGTCATTAGCCGCATTTGACTGGATGGCGAAGATGACGCTCCGCCAACAGATCGGGGACAGGGGTCAAGATGAAGCCAACAAACAAACAGAAGCTGCTCCATTATCAGTAGAGGGAAGACGTCTACAGTCACCTCATAGTCCTGGGGAGGATGAAGATTTATATTCTTATGGATTTCTACTTTCTATATTCACTTCAGCTCCATATTGGAGACATCTGTTACGAGGAGGGTAATAGACATCACATCTCTGCTAACTGGGTCTCTGTATACGAGCGGAGACGTGATGGATTTATACCATCCTGGGCATTAGTAAGAGGAGTAATAAAGTGTTACTTAGGGGATATGGTGCTTAAATGGCCACCAGCTGGAGAGGATATTGTCACCTACTGGAGGAAATGTCCAGGGGGTATCTAGAGACGGCTAGTTGGCCCTTTTGCACTTCATTGAAGAAGAAAATATTTTAGCGGCCATGAACTATCACTAAATAAAAAGGGTCTACAACATGGGCCTTTTCTGTGACCTACTTTTGGAAAAGTCCAGGGGTGCTCTAGAGACGTTGAATCGAGAAGTTGGCCAGTTGAACCATAAAAGTAGAAGTTGAGGGTCCAAGAAGGTTATTCACCTCTTTCTGACACAATGGGGCACATTTACTTACCCGTCCCGTTGACGCTGCCAATCTGGAATGTCCGGCGAGGATTTGAGTCTGCCGCGATTCACTAAGATTGTGCGTCCAATTTCCTGCATATGTCGCTTCCCCCGCTGAGGTCTGCCGGAGTTCACCATCTTCTTCCCGGTGCATGTGAGTGCTGATCTTGCGACACAAGTTGCTTTTTAAATTCCGTGGTTTGTCTGAATCGGTCGGGTTGTCCGTCGTCCACGCCCCCAATGCAAGCCGGCGCCGATGCGCAACAATCCGATTGCGTGCGGCAAAAACTCGGGGCAATTCAGGGCATAACGGAAATAAATTGCGAAACCCAACAAAAATGAGGCTAATTACCACCGGGTTTTTGGCAGTCGCGATCGAATTGTGGTGCATCAGCGCCGGCTTGCATGTGACACAAATCGGGGGGCGTGGACGTCGGACAACCCCACTGATTCAGGCAAACCGCAGAATTTAAAAACTAAATTGTGTCGCTAGATCAGCACTCACATGCATCGGGAAGAAGAAGGTGAACTCCGGTGGACCTCAGCGGGGGAAGCGACACATGCAGGAAATTGGAAGCACGATCGTGACGGGACAGGTAAGTAAATGTGCCCCAATATTGTCACTCACTTTAGGAAATGTCCATGGGACTTTCTAGAGACGGTGACATTTGGACAAAACCGTCACTTACTTTAGGAAATGCCCTGGAGGTGTAGAGTTGGGGAATCGAGCATTTGGCTAATTGTATCCAGGAAAAACAGCTGAGAGGCCGTGGACCTTCTTCTCTCGAGGGCTCAAAACCGTGGACCTCTTTTTTTATATTTAACCCACCGTTATATAAGTATCTAAGCTGGAATTATAGAAGAAACTACAATGCATAGAGCTGAGCCATTAATCTATGCCCCCATTATAGTGTTATATATATGTACATTATATATGTTATACTGTACATAGAGCTGAGGTCCTGCATGTAAACCACATGTTACATAGACTTGAGCTTTCAGTTACAGGGGATTTACCATTTACAGACCTGGTGCAATTTATCTGCTGTATCTAAGCTGCCGCTCTAGAGGAATCTACCACGCATAGAGCTGAGCTGCTGTATCTAAGCTGCCATTCTAGAGGAATCTACCACGCATAGAGCTGAGCCACTGTATCTAAGCTGCCATTCTAGAGGAATGTACCACACATAGAGCTGAGCTGCTGTATCTAAGCTGCCATTCTAGAGGAATCTACCACACATAGAGCTGAGCTGCTGTATCTAAGCTGCCATTCTAGGGGAATCTACCACACATAGAGCTGAGCCGTTGTATCTAAGCTGCCATTCTAGAGGAATGTACCACACATAGAGCTGAGCTGCTGTATCTAAGCTGCCATTCTAGAGTTATCCACCCTTCATGAACATGTATGTGATGACAATATTATGCCGCCGGTTATTTCTTTTGCACTTCTGGAGATTTGTTACAGATGTTGCAATTGCAATGTTCTGCGATCTTCTGTCCAGTAACATACGGACCTCATGGCTGAGATTTGTAGGATGAAGAGTCTCTGGTGTCATTTGACAGATCCAGCGCTCCCTTCCCTTTCATTGTTTTGCTTCAGTGACTGAGCAGCAGAAGTGAGGATCTACTTATCACTCGCTGTATCTCAGCCATCCATCACTGTATCTCAGCCCCCCTCATTGTATCTTAGCTCCCTCACTGAATCTCAGCCCTCCATCACTGGATCACAGCCCCCTCGCTGTATCTCAGCCCTCCATCACTGTATCTCAGCCCCCTAACTGTATCTCAGCCCTCCATCACTGTATCGCAGCCCCCTCACTGTATTTAAGCCCCCCTCATTGTATCCTAGCCCCCTTACTGTATCTCAGCCTCTCCCCTCACTGTATCTCTGCCTCCCTCGCTGTATCTCAGCCCCCCTCGCTGTATCTCAACCCCCTCACTTTATCTCAGCCCCCCATGCTGTATCTCAGCCCCCTTCACTGTGTCTTAGCCCCATCATTGTATCTCAGCCCCTCCCCCTTTGCTGTATCTCCGCCCTCCATCACTGTATCTCCACCCTCCATCACTGTATCTCCGCCCTCCATCACTGTATCTCAGCCCCTCCCCCCGGCTTATCTCAGACCCCTCCCCCTGGCTGTATCTCAGCCCCCTGACTGTATCTCCACCCCTCCCCCCCCAGCTGTATCTCAGCCCTCCATTACTGTATTGCAGCCCTTCATCACTGTATCTCAGCCCCTCCCCTCCCCGGTTGTATCTCAGCCCCTCCTCTCTCGCTGTATCTCAGACCCTCCCCCCAGCTGTATCTCATCCCCTCCCCCCTGGCTGTATCTCAGCCTCCCCCTGGCTGTATCTCAGCCCCCCCTGGCTGTATCTCAGCCTCCCCCTGGCTGTATCTCAGCCCCCCTGGCTGTATCTCAGCCCCCTGGCCCGAGCGCAGGAGTCCCTTAGTGGCAGCAGTTGTGGAGAGATTCTACATTTCTTTCTATGAAATATTAATAAGTTGTCAGTGATACAATTTTACGGGGAGAGATCTGTTCCCTCCGGTAGTCGTGTTTGTACATTCCCGTTATATTCCGGGTCTAAGCGACGGCTGATTCGCCTATGAAGCCAGTGAGATAAAAAATTTACACCGGACAATCTGCTCTCTGCCGAATCCAAGCGCGGATACGAGACGTCCCCGGATGTCGGATCACAATGGATCTGGATGTTCTATGGATTCTACGGAATCGAAAGCTGCAGATTCTAAAGTCTCCAAATCTGAAAATTCACAGGATCACAATGTACAGTCCTGTCTGTGATCTGGCTTCTGTGACTCACTCATCCCCCCTCCCTTCTCCAGAGACGTCATCTCACTCCTGAGACCAGAACCAGCAGTTCTGCTAGCAAGATGGAATTAAGCAGAGATGTCAGACTAAAAAAGCAGAATAGGAACCTGTCACCAGGGACATCATTTACACTAAAGGCAGGTTCTAGAAGTCCATCACACCTGCAGTGCAAATCTTCATTACTGCTTTCTCTAAGCATTTGCAGTACAATATAATTGTGTGTTATAACTTACATTGCACCTGACAGACTCCTACGTGTAGTCCCAGGGGTTGGGCTTTGATTTGGATGCATTTCAAAAATTGCATGTGACTTGTCTGTGCTGCTCACTCCTCAGCTCTCAGCCCCCACCTTTGTGCTCCTGTACAGCTCTTTGCTCCACATGGGGTGAAGCGTCAGGGAAGAAAAAAGGGTTTGTCAAAAATTAAGACTTTTGCTAAGTAAAAAATCATTTTGGGAACATTTTGTGTCCTTCCTCAGTTTCTGGTCCAGATATCTCTTGTAATTTGGACCTAAAGAACTGCCCTGGGTCCTAATTTACAAAACCTAAATAGTTTTTTGGGTAAGTGACAAATGCCTTTAATTAAAGGAATCTGATGATGGGGATAATGGAGTGAGATGATAAGCAGCGTCTATATTTCTCTATACACGTTCTAGTCATTGAGGCGTCTGAAGGACAGAGGGGACAATAGACAGGATGAGGGTCTCCGGGACCCTCTGCCCTCCCTGGCGTTATCAGGACATCTCTTAATAAGAGCCGGAGCTGCAGTGTAATGTGACTGGCAGGAATCTCTCTGTACAAGTGATGAGCAGGCAGTAATACACAGGACAAGTCTCCCCTCCCCCACCCGGCGCTTATTTCCCGTTCACAGACCCTTTCACTCCATTGCGTTTTACGTCCTTGTATTTCCCTTAGGATGAGCACAGTGCGGCCTGATGGGGGCATTAATGAAAAGAAGCCAATATTTGAAGAGCTGTGAACACTGCTTCTCCCTATTCAATATATGCGCTAATAGAGAATACGGTAAATTATACTCTGTACATAGACATAGGAAAGGAAGGAGAACACCAATCATCATAGTAATAGTACACAATAATATAACTACTATAATACTGCCCCCTATTTACAAGAATATAACTACTATAATACTGCCCCCTATGTACAAGAATATAACTACTATAATACTGCCCCCTATGTACAGGAATATAACTACTATAATACTGCCCCCTATGTACAGGAATATAACTACTATAATACTGCCCCCTATGTACAAGAATATAACAACTATAATACTGCCCCCTATGTACAAGAATATAACTACTATAATACTGCCCCCTATGTACAAGAATATAACTACTATAACACTGCCCCCTATGTATAGGAATATAACTACTATAATACTGCCCCCTATGTACAGGAATATAACTCCTATAATACTGCCCCTATGTACAAGAATATAACTACTATAATACTGCCTCCTATGTACAGGAATATAACTACTATAATACTGCCCCCTATGAACAGGAATATAACTACTATAATACTGCCCCCTATGTACAAGAATATAACTACTATAACACTGCCCCCTATGTATAGGAATATAACTACTATAATACTGCCCCCTATGTACAGGAATATAACTCCTATAATCCTGCCCCTATGTACAAGAATATAACTACTATAATACTGCCTCCTATGTACAAGAATATAACTACTATAATACTGCCCCCTATGTACAAGAATATAACTACTATAATACTGCCCCCTATGTACAGGAATATAACTACTATAATACTGCCCCCTATGTACAGGAATATAACTACTATAATACTGCCCCCTATGTACAAGAATATAACAACTATAATACTGCCCCCTATGTACAAGAATATAACTACTATAATACTGCCCCCTATGTACAAGAATATAACTACTATAACACTGCCCCCTATGTATAGGAATATAACTACTATAATACTGCCCCCTATGTACAGGAATATAACTCCTATAATACTGCCCCTATGTACAAGAATATAACTACTATAATACTGCCTCCTATGTACAGGAATATAACTACTATAATACTGCCCCCTATGAACAGGAATATAACTACTATAATACTGCCCCCTATGTACAAGAATATAATAACTATAACACTGCCCCCTATGTATAGGAATATAACTACTATAATACTGCCCCCTATGTACAGGAATATAACTCCTATAATCCTGCCCCTATGTACAAGAATATAACTACTATAATACTGCCTCCTATGTACAAGAATATAACTACTATAATACTGCCCCCTATGTACAAGAATATAACTACTATAATACTGCCCCCTATGTACAGGAATATAACTACTATAATACTGCCCCCTATGTACAGGAATATAACTACTATAATACTGCCCCCTATGTACAAGAATATAACAACTATAATACTGCCCCCTATGTACAAGAATATAACTACTATAATACTGCCCCCTATGTACAAGAATATAACTACTATAACACTGCCCCCTATGTATAGGAATATAACTACTATAATACTGCCCCCTATGTACAGGAATATAACTCCTATAATACTGCCCCTATGTACAAGAATATAACTACTATAATACTGCCTCCTATGTACAGGAATATAACTACTATAATACTGCCCCCTATGAACAGGAATATAACTACTATAATACTGCCCCCTTTGTACAAGAATATAACTACTATAACACTGCCCCCTATGTATAGGAATATAACTACTATAATACTGCCCCCTATGTACAGGAATATAACTCCTATAATCCTGCCCCTATGTACAAGAATATAACTACTATAATACTGCCTCCTATGTACAAGAATATAACTACTATAATACTGCCCCCTATGTACAAGAATATAACTACTATAATACTGCCCCCTATGTACAGGAATATAACTACTATAATACTGCCCCCTATGTACAGGAATATAACTACTATAATACTGCTCCCTATGTACAAGAATATAACTACTATAATACTGCTCCCTATGTACAAGAATACAACTACTATAATACTGCCCCCTATGTACAAGAATATAACTACTATAATACTGCCCCCTATGTACAGGAATATAACTACTATAATACTGCCCCCTATGTACAGGAATATAACTACTATAATACTGCCTCCTATGTACAAGAATATAACTACTATAATACTGCTCCCTATGTACAGGAATATAACTACTATAATACTGCCCCCTATGTACAGGAATATAACTACTATACTGTAGAATACATAGAATACGTTAGTTATAACCTGAAGCAGCTGGTCCCATATACACTTCCTTTGCAGTAAACACTGGAATATTCTGATCTCTGTGATGTAACTTATTACATTTTTCACTGGAAATATTTATAGTTTTTCTTTATATTTGACCCTAAAAATCACAACCTATAAAAGCCACAGTATAATATAATCCACCACTCTGCACATTTGTGTCTCGCCATAAGCTCTAAACATTATTATTATGCCAAGTGCTGGAGGCTTGTAGCTCCAACCTGCTCTGCGCTCCCCCGGACCCCCGACCCCCCACATCTTGTGATGTCTTCAGGCAAATGGATTCTGCATAAAACATGTGCAAATATTCTCCATGTGACACAATCCCAGATTCCTGCATTCCATAGGACATGGCTGCCGGGAATCCAGCGCTATCATTCCTGCCCAACACTTAGCAAAAGAAAGGTTCTGCCTCATTGTGGAAGTGATAGTGTCAGGTGCAGTTATAATACCGCCCTGCGGTGCTAGTAATAGCAGAGGACAAGGTCAGTCTGGGTCTACATCACAGTACAGCATAGAAATACTCAAAGGAAGGAAAACTAATCGTCTACATATCCCTGAAAAATATTCCATCTGTACGTTCTAAATATAAACACATTTGTAAATATTTAAAAAAAAACAATAACAATCTGTAATTTTGTACAAGTATATGAGAAATATATGAGACAATATGATTACATTTCTAACTTTTTTATTATTTAATAATAATTTATTATTTATTATGAATTTATTTTTAATGTTTTTTATTGTAACGTAGTTTTTTTATAGAAAGTAAGGCAGGTAGATATAGGGGGGTACAAAAATATCCCCTGGGGGAAGGAGTAGTTTCCCTTTAAGCTCCACCCCTAGGCTTTCCTTGTTCCCTACCCACTTCCAGTTGCATATTGGTTGTGACTGACCACTAAGAGGGCAGAGTTCTATAAAGTTTCGACACTTTATCCAAATTTTTCTCTGAAAATTGGCAATTACCGTCTCAGGTGACAAGTCAATCGGAATGCCCTTCTACCTCCCTCTATCTGACTACAATCACACCACATGTAGTCAGATCCTGCAGATATCAGTTACTTCTCTCCCTCCTCCCCCTCTTCTGATAGATAAGGGGCCACGCCCACATGACAGTCCACATCTATTCTAGAATCCAGCCATACAATCCTTTCTTTTTAGGGTGTCCAATAATTTCAACAAAACCTAGAAAAATTGCAAATAATATACAGTCTTGCACTTTGATACACTTGGAACGATTCTCTGACCAGACATTTGTATTACTCCGTAATATAGACACTTCTAATGACAGCGTTCATTACGGAACATGAACATAGAAGCAGATGGTCTGATGATGGAGAATCTGCATACGAGGCTTTATTTGGGCATTTTGTACCTGATTATCCTCACTTTCATGGCGTCCCCTTTTTGATCATATAGCAGAGGCGCTAATTAATAAGGACCCAATACTTTCATTGGAGATTTATGGACGGCAAAACAAAAATGAAACCACAGGGATGAATAAGAGACTGGAGGTAATGCATCTGCCCCCCCGCGGTGCCGAAATCTAATTCTACCATTATAAAGCCATTCCCCCTCCCGTCTATAATGCTCGCCCCTTGTAATTGTTACTGGAGATGGTTTTACATGTTCATTTTATTCCTTTGGGTTCTGGAGAATAAATTGCAGGATGTTGACATCGGAAGGGTCCATCAGATTATAAGCTGCACAGTAAGGAATGATACACTGTAACATAGACTATATGATATGTATATATGTATATGTCAGAAATGTGGTGGAGAATGCGGGCAATCTCCTCTAGTGATGTTTGTCCAGGAAAATCTTTAGCAATTTACTATAAAAATCTAAATAAGACAATGTATTTTTATCCTCCATAGTACATACTTATTTGTAGCCCCTTCCCAAATATTATGAGGTTATTGATACATTTTAATAGAATCTGTCATTAGTTTTGACTATACAAATCCACAGCCAGTACAGGCAGTCTCCAGGTTACATACAAGATAGGTTACATAGGTTTGTTCTTAAGTTGAATTTGTATGTAAGTCGAAACTGTATTTTATAATTGTAGATCCAGACAAAATATTTTTTTGCCCCAGTGACAATTGGAGATTCCAAATTTTTTGCTGTAGTTGGACCAAGGATTATCAATAAAGCTTCATTACAGACACCTTACAGCTGATCATTGCAATCTGGGACTATAAGTAACATCCAGAGAGGTCACCAGAGGTCACAGTGGGCAGAGGGGTCCGCCTGTAACTAAGGGTCATCTGTAAGTTGGGTGTCCTTAAGTAGGGGACCGCCTGTATTAGCTTTTGTCCCTGGAGCGATGTGTGTGTTGTTGGTAGAAGAAGGACTGTGAAATTTTTGATGTACAGGCAGTGCCTGGGATACATACAAGATTGGTTCTTTATGTTTGTACTTAAGTTGAATTTGTATGTAAGTCGGAACTGATATATTTTATAATCGTAACCATTTTTTTTGTCCCAGCTACAAATGGCTTTTGCTTCCCCCCCACCTTGTTCAAATCTAACAAAACTAGTGTCAAACGTTTGTGCAGCAAAAATTTTGTTTGTGCTGCTATCGTTTTTAAGATATTAATAAAAGTTTCCAGAGGTCATCAGAGGTCAACGAGCCCCCCCTCCACATTACCAAGATCAAACAAAACTAGTGCCAATCAATTCTGCTAAATTTGTGCTGCTCAAATTTTTGTTTGGGCTGCTTTTGTTTTGAAGATATTAACTAGTTTGTAATGTCCAAAGGTCAACCAGCCCCCCCCCCCATACACACACGTAAACATTTATTAATTTCTTAAAAACGATAGCAAACATTTCTGCTGTACCAACCAGCCCAAAACGTAGCACAAACGTTTAACGCCAATTTTGGTAGATTTGAACAAGATGGAGGGGCCAACTTCAAAATCTTTTTATGTCATGTGAACAAGGGTTATCAATAAAGCTTCGTTACAGAGACCTTACTTCTGATCACTGCAGTCTGGGACTATAGTAACATCCAGAGATCTTCACCAGCGGTCACAGGGGACCGAGAGGTCCGTCTGTAACTAGGGGTCGTCTGTAAGTCGGGTGTCCTTAAAGGAAATCTACCACTTGGCTCAGGCTGAAATGACCCCAGCACCTCCCTCCAGTCTCTGTACTACTGATCCCAGCACATAGTTTGGTTAGTGTCAAAAACTGATAGTTTAGTCACAAAAAGGATTTGATAATATATTCAAATTCAAAGGTTCTGGCGCTCCACTTATGTCATCGCTGATCATTAATTATGCTGCCTCCATGTTTGTTCTGGTCTTCCTCCTGGTGCCGGTTTTTGGCACTAACCAAACTACATGCTGGGATCAGTAGTGCAGAGCCTGGAGGGTGGTGCTCAGGTCATTGGTAGATTTCCTTTAAGTCGGGGACCCCCTGTATATAGCAGGGGTGTAGGTGTGTTCTCACACTGCTGTGCTCTGAGCTCTCTGCATTAAGCTCCCACATATCTCCTCCTTTTTTATTCTGTGTAACTGATGTGTTATTCAACGAGAAGCCTTCTGCAGCTGTTACTCAGAGCAGAGGGAAGGCAGTCAGAGGGGGCTCAGTGCAATGAGATGGGAACACAGCAGTGGAAGGATATATTTCCCAAATGCACTTAGAGAAGCTACAAACCTGGAATATAAATCCATCCAGAAGCTTTACTATGCAGCGGAGCTGCCGTCCAAACCTGTTCCCTATAACCTATGGTAAGGATCTACGAGGTCCTGCCACCTAAACCTGTTACCTATAACCTATGGTAAGGATCTACGAGGTCCTGCCACCTAAACCTGTTACCTATAACCTATGGTAAGGATCTACGAGGTCCTGCCACCTAAACCTGTTACCTATAACCTATGGTAAGGATCTACGAGGTCCTGCCACCTAAACCTGTTACCTATAACCTATGGTAAGGATCTACGAGGTCCTGCCACCTAAACCTGTTACCTATAACCTATGGTAAGGATCTACGAGGTCCTGCCACCTAAACCTGTTACCTATATCCTATGGTAAGGATCTACGAGGTCCTGCCACCTAAACCTGTTACCTATAACCTATGGTAAGGATCTACGAGGTCCTGCCACCTAAACCTGTTACCTATAACCTATGGTAAGGATCTACGAGGTCCTGCCACCTAAACCTGTTACCTATAACCTATGGTAAGGATCTACGAGGTCCTGCCACCTAAACCTGTTACCTATAACCTATGGTAAGGATCTACGAGGTCCTGCCACCTAAACCTGTTACCTATAACCTATGGTAAGGATCTACGAGGTCCTGCCACCTAAACCTGTTACTTATAACCTATGGTAAGGATCTACGAGGTCCTGCCACCTAAACCTGTTACCTATAACCTATGGTAAGGATCTACGAGGTCCTGCCACCTAAACCTGTTACCTATAACCTATGGTAAGGATCTACAAGGTCCTAACACCTAAACCTGTTACCTATAACCTATGGTAAGGATCTACGAGGTCCTGCCACCTAAACTTGTTACCTATAACCTATGGTAAGGATCTACGAGGTCCTGCCACCTAAACCTGTTACCTATAACCTATGGTAAGGATCTACGAGGTCCTGCCACCTAATCCTGTTACCTATAACCTATGGTAAGGATCTACGAGGTCCTGCCACCTAAACCTGTTACCTATAACCTATGGTAAGGATCTACGAGGTCCTGCCACCTAAACCTGTTACCTATAACCTATGGTAAGGATCTACAAGGTCCTGCCACCTAAAACTGTTACCTATAACCTATGGTAAGGATCTACGAGGTCCTGCCACCTAATCCTGTTACCTATAACCTATGGTAAGGATCTATGAGGTCCTGCCACCTAAACCTGTTACCTATAACCTATGGTAAGGATCTACGAGGTCCTGCCACCTAAACCTGTTACCTATAACCTATGGCAAGGATCTACGAGGTCCTGCCACCTAAACCTGTTACCTATAACCTATGGTAAGGATCTACGAGGTCCTGCCACCTAAACCTGTTACCTATAACCTATGGTAAGGATCTACGAGGTCCTGCCACCTAAACCTGTTACCTATAACCTATGGTAAGGATCTACGAGGTCCTGCCACCTAAACCTGTTACCTATAACCTATGGTAAGGATCTATGAGGTCCTGCCACCTAAACCTGTTACCTATAACCTATGGTAAGGATCTACGAGGTCCTGCCACCCAAACCTGTTACCTATAAACTATGGTAAGGATCTACGAGGTCCTGCCACCTAAACCTGTTACCTATAACCTATGGTAAGGATCTACGAGGTCCTAACACCTAAACCTGTTACCTATAACCTATGGTAAGGATCTACGAGGTCCTGCCACCTAAACCTGTTACCTATAACCTATGGTAAGGATCTACAAGGTCCTGCCACCTAAACCTGTTACCTATAACCTATGGTAAGGATCTACGAGGTCCTGCCACCTAAACCTGTTACCTATAACCTATGGTAAGGATCTACGAGGTCCTGCCACCTAAACCTGTTACCTATAACCTTTGGTAAGGATCTACGAGGTCCTGCCACCTAAACCTGTTACCTATAACCTATGGTAAGGATCTACGAGGTCCTGCCACCTAAACCTGTTACCTATAACCTATGGTAAGGATCTACGAGGTCCTGCCACCTAAACCTGTTACCTATAACCTATGGTAAGGATCTACGAGGTCCTGCCACCTAAACCTGTTACCTATAACCTATGGTAAGGATCTACGAGGTGCTGGTAGAGTCAGATCCTTGTTTTCTTGGAAATATAAAGATCTCATTAATCAAACACAGAATTTTCCATCGCCCCCCCCCCCCTCTCTTCATCCCCCCTCTCAATGCCTCGCGATGTGCAGCAGATGAATCTGCCTGGTTTTATCACTGCAATGTTTATGCTTCAATTACAACCACTTAGCAAAAAGGTGCAAATCCCGGCAGAGTCATCTGCAGCCAAAATGTTTATTACACCGAGAGTTAAAGCGACAGCGCACGCACCTGCCACATAGACCTAGAGGGAGGGGGGCATTTAGTTTTGGGCTCTATTGCATATGAAGAACCTGGTGTGGGTTGTACAGGAATCTACAAGGTTTGTTATTGTTATATTGTTTAGATTCCAATCAAGATGGTTACATTGTGATACATTGTGATATATTGTGATACATTGTGATATATTGTGATACATTGTATAAGAGGCTGATTTGAAAATTCCACTAAAAGTAGTAACTTCCTCAGAAGGAAACCCTTCTAGACCAGAACTGTCAAGGAAAAACAACTCAAACCACTGAATTTTGTGATCCGGAAGTGTAAATTTTAAATTCAATTCCAGTTAAAAAGATGATTACAAGGACCTACTAGATCGCTATGTAATAATAATTCTATATTTATATAGTGCACACAGATTACTCAGCGCTGCACAAAGCTTTCCAAATCAGTCCCTGTCTCCAATGGGGCTCACAATCTAATCAACCTACCAGTATGTTTTGGAGTGTGGGAGGAAACTGGAGAACCCAAAGGAAACCCAAGCAAACTCTTTACAGATGTTGTCCCTGGGACTCGAATCCAGTTCCCCAACGCTGCAAGGCTATAATGCTAACCACTAAGCCACCATGCTGCCCCTCCACTGATTACTTTAAGTGGCACATCCTATAGATATTGGGGCACATTTACTTACCCGGTCCAGTCGCGATCCAGCGGCGCGTTCTCTGCTCTGCATTCGGGTCCGGCCGGGATTTATGAATGTAGTTCTTCCGCCGTCCACCCGGTGGCGCTGCTGCGCTGAAAGTCATCTCATCGCGCTGGAATTCACCACCTCGGACCAAGTGAAGGTAAGCGCTCCCCAAGCGACACTTTTTCGGTTTTTAAATGCGGCGGTTTTTCCGAATACGTCGGGTTTTCGTTCGGCCACGCCCCCCGATTTCCGTCGCGCGCATGCCGGCGCCGATGCGCCACAATCCGATCGCGTGCGCCACAATCCCGGGGCAATTCAGGTACAATCGGCGCAAATCGGAAATATTCGCGTAACACGTCGGGAAAACGCGAATCGGGCCTTTAGTAAATGACCCCCATTGTTGTCATTGTATAACAATCACAACTGTGTAGTTACTAATATTCAACCCCATTGACTTCCTTCCGAAGCTCTATGTTGGGGCCTCTACCTCTAGCTCTGGGGTGCACCATCCCATTGAACACTTCATTGATAAGCATAAGTGGCACATCCTATATATATGGCTTGGATGTCTATTAATCCACAACAATTAATACCCTTAGCTCTAAAAGCCCCATAGACTTCATGGAGGTTGTGTATCAGTAGAAGCATTATAATGCAGCCACAGCCCCCAATCCCCCAGATTATGGGAACTCTTCTATGTAGCATCGGTGGAACTTCCATGAGACAAGACACAACTTTCAGTTATTACATACTATATCATTACTGATCCAGAAGTGCAACACCAACTTTTTTACTCTTTGAATGATGTGTTATAAGACCAGATATAGAAGCAGATAAGAAGAAGTGTTGGAGCCCAGGACACCCCCATAGTAATGAATGGAGCGGTGGTCACACACGTGCACTGGAGTTTATTCACAGGAAAGATTTAGGAGAACTTTTGGTCCTCTGTCTTCATGGTGATTGAAGATTTGGACCCTCAACAGACTTACGTATCTTCTATTTTTTGGGGCAAACACTGTTATCCAGAATTCTGGTGTATTAAGCTTACAAAATCCCCCCCTATGTGTCTAATACGGCCACAGACATACAATGGGCTGGAAATCCCCATTAAACATCTGTGGGAGATTTGGCCCAGTAGAGACCGTGGTAGCGGGGTGCTGTGATGCAGTTCAAGACAGTGACACCAAGGTACAGTCCAAAACAGGTCTCGCCTGCGTTTATTGTAGCAGCAAAATAAAACAGCCTTCACATTCAGGCATTAAATAAACAAAAATCCTACCCGTCAGGGTGCTAACTATACAGTGATTCTCTAACTCACCACTATACAAAATCACTTGGCTGCTCCAGGCACAGAGGTCAGGGCTGTGTGCTCTCCAGCCTTCTTCCAGAGAGAGACAACACTCTGAGCTCTGCTGAGCGGTTTAAAAAAAAGGCTGATTGGGCTGCTCCCATCACCTGTGTCCAAGGTGCTGGACACCCAACCTCAGCACTAAGGCCTTGCATAATAGCAAAACCTAGGGGAAACATACCGCCCATCCACAGTTAACCCCTTCAGTGTCTCACATACCCTCCCCCTCTGTTTGACCCTGTGGGGGCGAACACTTTTGGCCATCAGACAGTGGGTACGAGACAGGGCATCAGCATTCCCATGCAGCTTTCCCGCTCGATGTTCTACTGTGAATTTGAAATTCTGCAGCATTAGGAACCACCTTGTGACCCTGGCGTTCCTCTCTTTGGCCTGACTCATCCAGGTGAGGGGAGAGTGATCGGTCACTAGTGTAAACTGTCGCCCTATCAAGTAATACCTCAGGGATTCCAGAGCCCATTTGATCGCCAAGCACTCCCTCTCAACTATACTGTAGTTCTTCTCAGGAGGTGTGAGCTTGCGGCTCAGGAATGTCACGGGATGTTCCTCACCCTCCACTCCTTGGGACAGGACAGCCCCTAAGCCCACGTCAGAAGCGTCAGTCTGTACAATAAAGGTCTTGGTGAAGTTAGGGGTGATCAGTACCGGTCCCTCACACAAAACCGTCTCTGAAACGCCCCCTCAGCCTCTTCACTCCACTTTACCATCACCGCCCTGCTACCCTTGGTCAGGTCAGTCAGGGGTGCCGCTATGGTAGCAAAATCGGGGATAAATCGGCGATAATAGCCCACTATGCCTAGGAAAGCCCTCACTTGCTTCTTGCTCATAGGTCGTGGCCACTGCTGGATCGCCTCCACTTTATTTACTTGGGGTTTGATGACACCTCGCCCAAGGTAACGGGCCTCTTCCAGACCCAGAGCACATTTTTGGGGGTTCGCTGTCAACCCTGCTGCCCTCAGGGAGTCTACCACTGCTTGCACCTTGGCCAGGTGACTCTCCCAATCGTTACTATAAACTATGATGTCATCCAGATAGGCCGAGGCATATCTCCGGTGAGGTTTTAGCACGAGATCCATTAACCTCTGGAATGTGGCGGGAGCCCCATGTAGCCCAAAGGGGAGTACCACGTACTGAAAAAGCCCATCAGGGGTAACAAAAGCGGTCTTCTCTTTGGCCCTGTCAGTAAGGGGTATCTGCCAATACCCTTTCGTCAGGTCAAGGGTGGAGAAGAACCTAGCCTGTCCAAGTCGTTCTATCAACTCGTCAACCCTGGGCATGGGATAAGAATCAAATTTGGACACCTCGTTCAACTTCCTAAAGTCATTGCAGAACCGTAGGGAACCATCAGGTTTGGGAATCAACACAATAGGACTCGACCAGTCACTTTTAGACTCCTCAATAACCCCCAGGTCTAACATCTGCCTGACTTCTTCGGTTATGGCTTTCCGGCGCGCTTCCGGGACCCGGTAGGGTTTTTGGTGTACCCGGATGTGGGGTTCGGTTATGATGTCATGCTTGATGACTGAAGTACGTCCCGGTAACTTAGAGAACACATCCACATTTCGGAGCACAAACTCCTTCGCTTCCTGAATCTGGGCCCTGGAGAGGGACTCCGGGATCTGTACTTCAGGCACCTTGGCATCGGGTACACCTACCTCCGGTGTCACCTTCTTGGGGACAGATGCTTTTTCTACTCCCACGGCTATCAGGGACTCTCTTTCCCTCCATGGCTTTAGGAGGTTCACGTGGTATATCTGTTCGGGTTTCCTCCTCCCCGGCTGAGATACCTTGTAGTTAACCTCCCCCACTTTCTCCATGACCTCATATGGTCCTTGCCATTTTGCCAAGAACTTGCTCTCAACGGTGGGCACCAGAACTAGCACTCTGTCGCCTGGGTTAAAGGTCCTGAGTCTGGCTGACCTATTGTAGACCCTAGACTGGGCCTCTTGTGCCCTTGTCATGTGCTCCTTTACAAGGGGCATTACCGCCGCTATGCGGTCCTGCATAAGGGAGACGTGTTCTATCACACTACGGTGGGGGGTCCTCTCCTGTTCCCAGGTCTCCTGTTCCCTGTGCCCACGTGGGGAACGGCCATATAACAGCTCAAAGGGTGAGAAACCCGTGGAGGACTGGGGAACTTCACGTATGGCAAACATCAAATAGGGCAACAAACAATCCCAGTCCTTCCCATCCTTGCTGACCACCCTTTTGACCATACACACTTGGGGTTCTGCATCCGTGACTGACTCGGCAGCCAGAACCGGCCGGGCAAACAGTGACATTCGCCGGGTCTGGTTGCAGTCCATTGGCTCCACTGACAGGGGACAGTTGGCAGCAATATGGCCCATTTCATGGCATCGCCAGCACTGGATACGGCTATGACCTCTGTCACGAGCCTCACTGGGTTTCTGTGTATCCAAGCCCCCCAGTGTACCCCCTCCCAACCTGACCTGTTTCCCTTTTTCTGCAGTAGCAGTCCTACCAGATGGTTTAATGGCCTTGTCACTGGCACTGCTTCGTGTGGGAGGGATAAGTAGAAGATCCTCCGTAGCCCGATACCTCTCTACTAGGGACACGAGTTCCTCAGCATTTGTGGGACCGGCCTGTCCAACCCACCGCTGGAGCCGAGAGGGCAGAGAACGGGTGAACTTGTCAAGAACCACTCTCTCGACCATCTGTGCTGGGGTGCAGTCATCAGGTTGTAGCCACTTCCGGACAAGATGGATCAGGTCATGCATTTGGGAGCGCGGGGGTAGTTTTTCAGAGTATGCCCACTGGTGGACCCGGCTGGAACGAACTTGAACGGTGACCCCAAGACGAGCCAGAATCTCCGCCTTTAGCTGGGGGTACTCATGGGCCTCCGTTTCACTCAGGTCGTAGTAGGCCTTCTGCGATTCGCCGGTCAGGAACGGTGCCAGGACATCTGCCCACTGCTCAGCCGGTAACTCCTCTCGCTCAGCTACTCGCTCGAACACAGTGAGATAAGCCTCCACGTCGTCGGTCGCCGTCATCTTTTGTAAAGCCTTCTGCACTGCAGCCCGTGCGGAATGCTGGACAACCGGGTACCCTTGCAAACCAGTATGGGACCCCTCAGTAGTCGTCGCTTGCGGTGCTGCCATAATGCCAGAAAACTTTTCCATCATCAGCTGGAACATGGCTCGGGACTCTTCCTGCTGTTGCTGTAGCATGGCTTGCTGCTGTCGGGACCTCTCCTCCTGCTGCTGGAGCATGGCTTGCTGCTGTTGGGACCTCTCCTCCTGCTGCTGGAGCATGGCTTGCTGCTGTCGGGACCTCTCCTCCTGCTGCTGGAGCATGGCTTGCTGCAGCTGTCGATTAGCCTGGGACTCTTCCTGCTGCTGCTGCCGATTAGCTCTGGCCTCCTCCTGCTGCTGGCGGGATCTCTCCTCCTGCTGCTGGAGCATGGCTTTAATAAAGTCCTCCATCTTGGCTTTATCCTGCAATTTGCCTGCTGCTTTCACCCAGGCCATGCAATGTTGCAGGATGTAGCGAGCCTTTCAGGTGTATGTCTTTTTGAACTGCCCGCAATCCGAAGCACCATATGTGGGAGATTTGGCCCAGTAGAGACCGTGGTAGCGGGGTGCTGTGATGCAGTTCAAGACAGTGACACCAAAGTACAGTCCAAAACAGGTCTCGCCTGCGTTTATTGTAGCAGCAAAATAAAACAGCCTTTACATTCAGACATTAAACAAACAAACTCCTACCCGTCAGGGTGCTAACTATACAGGGGTTCACTAACTCACCACTATACAAAATCACTTGGCTGCTCCAGGCACAGAGGTCAGGGCTGTGTGCTCTCCAGCCTCCTTCCAGAGAGAGACAACACTTCCAGCTCTGCTGAGCGGTTTAAAAAAAAGACTGATTGGGCTGCTCCCATCACCTGTGTCCAAGGTGCTGGACACCCAACCTCAGCACTAAGGCCTTGCATAATAGCAAAACCTAGGGGAAACATACCGCCCATCCACAGTTAACCCCTTCAGTGTCTCACACATCATATACAGAGAATACGCATCATTGTGCAATTGTTACAATGTGGGAACAGACCGAGGACACCGAGGCATAGACAGTGGGCCTTGAAACAAATCCCCTTCCCAGGTGTCCCTTCCTATTTTCCGGAGCACACAACTAGAACACATAGACAAGGACAAAACTGTTCTGGCTGCCAGGTCACAACTAAAAGCGCAAACAATGTACAAAATCACAAAATGGTAGAGTAGTCTGAACAAGAGCTAAGGATCAGAAAAACAGTAAGAAGAGTAATGAGCTAACTTGGAGAAACTCTATAGTCATCAATCTAGGAGGAGTAGTTAAGACTCTTAAATGATCTCAGAACCTGGCCTCATTAGCAATTGAGTCAGAATTCACATCCAGACAACACAGAGAGCAGGTGAGACGTGGTCAATCACAGTGGGTCAACTAACTAAGAACCAGAGCTAATGCTGCAGGGAAGAGATGGGGGTGGTACCAATCAGTCCTAACAGCAAAGCAAACTTAAACCCGTGTTCACACTGCAGTTGTTCAGTAAGACAAAAAGGTCCAATCTCCGCCTCCTCAGCCGTATAGCATCAATAGAGGATGACGTAGAGCCGCGTGTTACAGCTGACCTAGACTGTTGGGCCACTTGTGGGCCCTGAGAAGAAAAAGGGAACTAATTGTACAAAATAATGGAACAAAAATATTCCCGACATCGGCCATTTTTATTTCAGGGTTTTTTTCATATTAGTTTCCTATTATATTTTACTTGATTTTTCTTTTCTTTTTCCACCAGATGAAATGTATAAAATATAATAATAACAATAATTATGACAATTTAAATATGACCCCCCCCCCTCCCCATCCCTTCATGTGATTGGGGCTCATTTACTTACCTGCTCCAGTCGCGATCCTGTGGCGCGTTGTCTGATGCTGATTCGGGTCTGGCGGGATTCACTAAGGTCATGCACCCGATATCCAGCAGGTGTCACTGCTGCGCCGAGGTCCGCCGGAGTTCACCTTCTTCTGCCTGGTGCATGTAAGTGCTGATCTTGTGACACAAATTCTTTTTTAAATCCCGCGGTTTTTCCGAATCCGTTGGGTTGTCCAAGGCCACGCCCCCCCGATTTCTGTCGCACGCAAGCCAAAATCCGATCGCGTGCGCCAACATCCTGGGACAATTCGGCACACATTGAAAATCGTCGGCAAACCAGACTAAAGTGCGCGATTCTGACCCTTAGTCTGAAATTGCTCTTTTGTGTTTACTTTGTTACAACGTTTTAATAGATTTGTATAGATATTTTGTATTGTTCATGTCTTGAATTGAAGCTTTTTGAAAAAGTTCCCGTATTTTCCGCCTCAGGAGTACAAATTTTGTCTAATTTTTAATTATATTTTTTAAAATGTATTTTTACATTTCAACATTTGACTACTTGTGCTAAAATTTTGTTCATTCTTTTGTCTGTTTCCACCTCCATATTTATCAATATTTGGAACTGAAACTTTTAGAAATAGCAAAAATATTCCCCCTCCATTGGCCACAATTATTCTTGTGTCTTTTTTTTAGAACTTTTCTTATACAGGCGGTCCTCTACTTAAGGACACCTGACTTACAGACGACCCCTAGTTACAGACGGACCCCTCTGCCCACTGTGACCTCTGGTGACCTCTCTGGATGTTACTATAGTCCCAGACTGCAATGATCAGCTGTAAGGTGTCTGTAATGAAGTTTTATTGATAATCCTTGGTCCCATTACAGCAAAAAATTTTGTACCTCCAATTGTCACTGGGGCAAGAAAAAAATTGTCTGGATCTACAATTATAAAATATACAGTTTCGACTTACATACAAATTCAACTTAAGAACAAACCTATGGACCCTATCTTGTGTGCCTGTATTTAGTTTTCTTTCCATGTTTTCCGCTTTGTGTTTTGACATTTTGTGCACATTTTTGTATCTTTTCCCGGCAGATACAATGTATCAAAGAAACTGCAGGTTCGGATTTAGCGGTGTAATCCTGGGATGTAATGTACAGTCCTGACAGGTGGATGGAAAGTGCATTCTAGCAAAATGATTGCACAGCATGGCCGCCTGCACCGTGCCGGAAACCGCCAGCGCCGGCCCAGATACATAAACAGACCGGAGAGCGGAACCGTAACAAAAGACTGAAATATCTCAATCCTGACAGGAGACTAAACAAATGCGAGACGCTTCACAGGGCGTAAAATGCGACAGAACCCCCGCGCTCGCTGTTTATCGCACATGTGCTGCTCACCAATGTTTTTCTTCTCTCCTACAAGAAGAATTTGCATAATTTGCCAACACGGATGCGAAAACAAAACATTGGAATTTTCAGCTAAAATCTAAAAGTGTAACAAATGTATCAGTGATCTGGTCATATTACAATGTTATAAGAGGATGTGAGCTGCAGGATGGGGCAGGGGCTCCGGTTTTTGGGGCGCCTGGATATTTTGTTGGTCTATGCGTTGCCGTTGCTTTAAATTGTATCGGCGACCTGAAGACGTCATTGAAAGCCCCATCTGATCTCAGTACTTTAGTCACTTGTGTTGTTCAATGGGTCTGGTATATGAGGGCCACAAGGGCATCCGTCATCCATAGGGGTCCAGTATTATAGCCTTGGTTTGTAATGGAGATTTTGCATGATTCCACGGTTAACTATATGGCACTATTATATGAGCACTATATGACACTATTATATGAGCACTATATGACACTATTATATGAGCACTATATGGCACTATTATATGAGCACTATATGGCACTATGAGCACTCTATGGCACTATTATATGAGCACTATATGACACTATTATATGAGCACTATATGACACTATTATATGAGCACTATATGGCACTATTATATGAGTACTATATGGCACTATTATATGAGTACTATATGGCACTATGAGCACTATATGGCCACTATGAGTACTATACGGCATTATGAGTACTATATGGCACTATTATATGAGTACTATATGACACTATTATATGAGTACTATATGCAACTATTATATGAGTACTATATGGTACTATGAGCACTCTATGGCACTATTATATGAGCACTATATGACACTATTATATGAGCACTATATGACACTATTATATGAGCACTATATGACACTATTATATGAGTACTATATGGCACTATTATATGAGCCCTATATGGCACTATTATATGAGCACTATATGGCACTATTATATGAGCCCTATATGGCACTATTATATGAGCACTATATGGCACTATTATATGAGCACTATATGGCCCTATGAGCACTATATGGCACTATGAGCACTCTATGGCACTATTATATGAGCACTATATAACACTATTATATGAGCCCTATATGGCACTATTATATGAGCACTATATGGCCCTATGAGCACTATATGGCACTATCAGCACTCTATGACACTATTATATGAGCACTATATGGAACTATTATATGAGTACTATATGGCACTATTATATGAGTACTATATGGCACTATTATATGAGCACTCTATGGCTATATTATATGAGCTCTATATGACACTATTATATGAGCACTATATGACACTATTATATGAGCACTATATGGCACTATTATATGAGCACTATATGGCACTATGAGCACTCTATGGCACTATTATATGAGCACTATATGACACTATTATATGAGCACTATATGACACTATTATATGAGCACTATATGGCACTATTATATGAGTACTATATGGCACTATTATATGAGTACTATATGGCACTATGAGCACTATATGGCCACTATGAGTACTATACGGCATTATGAGTACTATATGGCACTATTATATGAGTACTATATGACACTATTATATGAGTACTATATGGCACTATTATATGAGTACTATATGGTACTATGAGCACTCTATGGCACTATTATATGAGCACTATATGACACTATTATATGAGCACTATATGACACTATTATATGAGCACTATATGACACTATTATATGAGTACTATATGGCACTATTATATGAGCCCTATATGGCACTATTATATGAGCACTATATGGCACTATTATATGAGCCCTATATGGCACTATTATATGAGCACTATATGGCACTATTATATGAGCACTATATGGCCCTATGAGCACTATATGGCACTATGAGCACTCTATGGCACTATTATATGAGCACTATATAACACTATTATATGAGCCCTATATGGCACTATTATATGAGCACTATATGGCACTTTTATATGAGCACTATATGGCCCTATGAGCACTATATGGCACTATCAGCACTCTATGACACTATTATATGAGCACTATATGGCACTATTATATGAGTACTATATGGCACTATTATATGAGTACTATATGGCACTATGAGCACTATATGGCCACTATGAGTACTATACGGCATTATGAGTACTATATGACACTATTATATGAGTACTATATGGCACTATTATATGAGCATGATATTACACTATTATATGAGCACTATATGACACTATTATATGAGTACTATATGGCACTATTATATGAGCACTATATGACACTATTATATGAGCACTATATGGCACTATTATATGAGCACTATATGGCACTATTATATGAGCACTATATGGCACTATTATATGAGCACTATTATATGGCCACTGTTTTAGCATTTTCATTACCAATAGACCCTTTTGGCAAGTGAATGGGTCCAATGCAATCTTCAATGGGGGATGTTCTATGAGCCCATCAGAGGACCCGCTACCTGCCCCTTGGGCTCCTGGGCAGCCTGATGGTCAAACCCTAAGCTCATTTATATCTGACTGATTCATCTCCTTAGTCTATTGTTAACCCTTCAAGCCTCTGAAAGGGGGCTTTTACATAAAGGTTATTCCCTCGCCAGTTACCCGCTATCTATCGGCGGTGGTTTCCTGCCTTGGACCCCCACAGATCAGGCATGCAGTATGGTCTACAATACTTCCCATACAGATAATGGGCTGTCACCCTATTTATAAGGGGGACCACAACCCCATTTTTGTCACCAGTTGAGATCCCAGTGGTTGGACCCCGACAAACCTACAAGCAAGGAAGATGATGGGTAACTATTATACTTGTTAAACCCTTTAAGGGAATCCAACATCAAAACCCATCCTGATAAAGCAGGGACATTACTCCTAGATCCGGGCACCGGGACTGTGGTATCTTCTTACATGTGTTATCCATGGCCTCGCCCTTTCTAAACTTACATTTTAAAAATGATGTGACTGATCCAGAAGTGATATGGGGGGTGTTACCAGAGCCCCTCTGTGCTCTGTACATGGGTCCAGTCACAGCAGGATTATTGTGCCCCAAAATTGTGGACAAATATAGGACACTAGCACTTATACCAGAGTATGTGGTCATTGCTGAGGGTCTGGCACTGGGGGTCCCTGCAGTCCTATATGTGAATTGAAGCTTCTCACTATCCCCAGGTATTGTGTCAGACAACCCCCTCGGCTCTGCTACATGGGTGTAGGGTGGATAATACTGCCGGGTGCCCCCGCGTCTGGCAGAGTTCAGCTGAAGGATTGTGTCCAGCTCTTTTTACAAATGGGATTGTATTTGATGTTGACCTCTCGATCTCTCGCTCTTATGTTCAAATGAGAAAATCCGGAATATCGGCGGCCGGCGCTTCGTTCCTTTGTGTCGACGGACGGATATTTCAAGATTCCTTTCAGATGATTTCTGCTCTGATGCCCTTTTAATCTGTGAGCAATGTTCATCCATCCTGTCTGGAAATGGCATCGCTCCCCCCCCCTTCAGTCCACACATGAAAATATAAAAAATTTCTTCATCTTTAGACCCCAAGTCTGGTCACGTGACCAAACCAACACTCCTATTATTAAAGAAGATATAAAGAATAATAGATTGTATTCATGATGTTCCAACCTGCTGGATATGCGGGTAATACCATGATTACTAAGACATTGGGGGTCATTTACTAAGGGCCCGATTCGCGTTTTCCCGACGTGTTACCCGAATATTTCCGATTTGCGCCGATTGTACCTGAATTGCCCCGGGATTGTGGCGCACGTGATCGGATTGTGGCGCATCGGCGCCGGCATGCGCGCGACGGAAATCGGGGGGCGTGGCCGAACGAAAACCCGACGTATTCGGAAAAACCGCCGCATTTAAGAACGGAAAATGTGTCGCTTGGGAAGTGCTTACCTTCACCTGGTCCAGCTAGGTGTATTCCGGTGCGTTCAGATGATTTTCAGCGCAGCAGCGCCACCTGGTGGACGGCGGAGGAACTGCCTTCATAAATCCCGTCCGGACCCGAATCCTGTGCAGAGAACGCGCCGCTGGATCGCGAACGGACCGGGTAAGTAAATCTGCCCCATTATATACCACTATACAGGCGGTCCCCTACTTAAGAACACTCGACTTACATACGACCCCTAGTTACAAACGGACCTCTGGATGTTAGTAATTTCCTGTACTTTAGTCCTAGGCTACAGTAACCAGCTATAACAGTTATCACAGGTGTCTGTAATGAAGCTTTAGTGTTAATCCTGGTTCTTATGACAACCCAACATTTTTAAAATCCAATTGTCAGAGAGACCAAAAAAATTCTGTCTGGGATTACAATGATAAAATATACTGTTCCGAATTACATACAAATTCAACTTAAGAACAAACCTACAGACCCTATCTCGTATGTAACCCGGGGACTGCCTGTACATTGCCTAAATAATACCGCCATATAATGCTTCTTGTGTCGCCATTTGTTGAACCAGCTGATAGTATTTTCCAGGATTGGGCGATTTGCTTTCTAATTACTGACAGATTTCAGCTGGTGTCATGACATTTTGCATCCTTCTTTCTTCATGTGCTCACTACTTCTTCCCAATGTCATTTCTCATCATTACACATAATTTACGGGCCTATATGGTTTTATTTCATAACCATTGTGGACTGGATTACCAATATTTTGTGAGAATTTCTTCCAATCACAATCTTAAGAACATATTTACTTTTGTGAAAATTCGGGTGAAAATCGGTGGCGTGTTCAATACTTTTCAACCACTGTATATATAATAGTAATAGCGCCTTCATGTAACCCTGAAATAAGACTGCCAAATAATACCGCCAGACATAGACGCCCTCCCAGAGTTTTCAGGGGTTGATTCAGATGACTGTGGGCACTCGACTGTTGGACCCTTCCCACACACCACACTACATGCATACGGTACCAGAACCAGGCTTGTTAGGAAAGTTGGAAGATGTGTTCTGTCAGCTTTCACTTCTGCAGATAAAGAACCTTTGGAGGACCATTTGCCGCACCTGCTTAGGCCCTTGTGTACATGTGTGTATGAGTATTATAGGAATGTGTAGGCAGCAGCGTACTATAGATGGGAGGTGTGTAGAGTTATGGGGGCTGCTCCTTGGTTGGGTTCACTAATGACCCCGTAAGTGCTGCCCCGGTCACATGACTCTGCACCTAGAAGACATCTATCTATCTATCTATCTATCTATCTATCTATCTATCTCATATCTATCTATCTATCTCCTATCTATCTATCTATCTATCTATCTATCTCATATCTATCTATCTATCTATCTATCTATCTATCTATCTATCTCCTATCTATCTATCTATCTCATATCTATCTATCTATCTATCTATCTATCTATCTATCTATCTATCTCCTATCTATCTATCTATCTATCTATCTATCTCCTATCTATCTATCTATCTATCTCCTATCTATCTATCTATCTATCTATCTATCTATCTATCTCTCTATCTATCTATCTATCTCCTATCTATCTATCTCCTATCTATCTATCTATCTATCTATCTCCTATCTATCTTCTATCTATCTATCTATCTATCTATCTCCTATCTATCTATCTATCTATCTATCTATCTATCTATCTCCTATCTATCTATCTATCTATCTATCTATCTCATATCTATCTATCTATCTATCTATCTATCTATCTCCTATCTATCTATCTATCTATCTATCTATCTATCTATCTATCTCCTATCTAACTATCTATCTATCTATCTATCTATCTATCTATCTCCTATCTATCTATCTCATATCTATCATCATCCTGTCTTGACTTCTGATCTTGTGGAAAGTTCTGTCTTGTGTCTGTTCTCTCTGTGGATCTTGTGGATCTCTTCTCTATAATCCGGTGGTCTCTCCCGGTGTTTCGGCAGCTGAGGACCAGTAATCCGCACTCGCTTATCTCTCCTAATCACAGAGCACGATGCTGCCGCTCCCTGAGCCTTTAATTCCCTCTTAAATACGTAACAGAGTGGAAAGTAAATACAAAGGCCGAGCGCTCGCCGCAGCCGCCGCTACTTTCTGCTGATGTCAGAATATTTGAGTAGCAGAGAGGAGTCTGATCCAGGCCGCTGCCGCTCCTAATCTAACAAAGAAAGTAACAATTGTGGAACATTTATTCTTATATTCTTCTGTGTTGTATTGTTCCTCTGTTATTCCTCTGTAGAAACTGACAAGTGGGTGTGGTTTGCTTCATGGCAGAATTTTTCATTAATTTCCAGGAGGAATAACAGAATGAATATACAGTTACACAGTAAGACATATACAATAAGATGACTTCTTACTCACAGTGCATTGTCCGACGATCGTGCACTCTGCAGCGATTCGCTAAGATCGTGCGCCCGATATCCTGCATGTGTCGCTTCCCCGCTCAGGTCCCCGGAGTTCACCTTCTTCTTCCTGGTGCATGTAAGTGCATTGTCCGTGTATAATACGCTGTGCGGGGAGTAACTAAGATCCTGCACCCGATATCCTGCATGTGTCACTTCCCCGCTCAGGTCCCCGGAGTTCACCTTCTTCTTCCTGGTGCATGTAAGTGCATTGTCCGACGATCGTGCACTCTGCAGCGATTCGCTAAGATCGTGCGCCCGATATCATGCATGTGTCGCTTCCCCGCTCAGGTCCCCGGAGTTCACCTTCTTCTTCCTGGTGCATGTAAGTGCATTGTCCGTGTATAATGCGCTGTGCGGGGAGTCACTAAAATTGTGCGCCCGATATCCTGCATGTGTCGCTTCCCCGCTCAGGTCCCCGGAGTTCACCTTCTTCTTCCTGGTGCATGTAAGTGCATTGTCCGTGTATAATGCGCTGTGCAGGGAGTCACTAAGATTGTGCGCCCGATATCCTGCATGTGTCGCTTCCCCGCTCAGGTCCCCGGAGTTCACCTTCTTCTTCCTGGTGCATGTAAGTGCATTGTCCGTGTATAATGCGCTGTGCGGGGAGTCACTAAGATCCTGCGCCCGATATCCTGCATGTGTCGCTTCCCCGCTCAGGTCCCCGGAGTTCACCTTCTTCTTCCTGGTGCATGTAAGTGCATTGTCCGTGTATAATGCGCTGTGTGGGGAGTCACTAAGATCGTGCCCTGATATCCTGCATGTGCCGCTTCCCCGCTCAGGTCCCTGGAGTTCACCTTCTTCTTCCTGGTGCATGTAAGTGCATTGTCCGTGTATAATGCGCTGTGTGGGGAGTCATTAAGATCGTGCCCTGATATCCTGCATGTGTCGCTTCCCCGCTCAGGTCCCCGGAGTTCACCTTCTTCTTCCTGGTGCATGTAAGTGCATTTTCTGTGTATAATGTGCTGTGCGGGGAGTCACTAAGATCCTGCGCCCGATATCCTGCATGTGTCACTTCCCCGCTCAGGTCCCCGGAGTTCACCTTCTTCTTAATGATGCATGTAAGTGCATTGTCCGCGTATAATGTGCTGTGCGGGGAGTCACTAAGATCCTGCGCCCGATATCCTGCATGTGTCACTTCCCCGCTCAGGTCCCTGGAGTTCACCTTCTTCTTCCTGGTGCATGTAAGTGTATTGTCCGTGTATAATGCGCTGTGCGGGGAGTCACTAAGATCGTGCACCCGATATCCTGCATGTGTCGCTTTCCCGCTCAGGTCCCCGGAGTTCACCTTCTTCTTCCTGGTGCATGTAAGTGCATTGTCCGCGTATAATGCGCTGTGCGGGGAGTCACTAAGATCGTGCGCCCGATATCCTGCATGTGTCGCTTCCCCGCTCAGGTCCCTGGAGTTCACCTTCTTCTTCCTGGTGCATGTAAGTGCATTGTCTGTGTATAATGCGCTGTGCGGGGAGTCACTAAGATCGTGCGCCCGATATCCTGCTTGTGTCGCTTCCCCGCTCAGGTCCCCGGAGTTCACCTTCTTCTTCCTGGTGCATGTAAGTGCATTGTCTGTGTATAATGTGCTGTGCAGGGAGTCACTAAGATCGTGCGCCCGATATCCTGCATGTGTCGCTTCCCCGCTCAGGTCCTCGGAGTTCACCTTCTTCTTTCCGGTGCATGTAAGTGCATTGTCCGTGTATAATGCGCTGTGCGGGGAGTCACTAAGATCGTGCGCCCGATATCCTGCATGTGTCACTTCCCCGCTCAGGTCCCCGGAGTTCACCTTCTTCTTCCTGATGCATGTAAGTGCATTGTCCGCGTATAATGCGCTGTGCGGGGAGTCACTAAGATCGTGCGCCCGATATCCTGCATGTGTCGCTTCCCCACTCAGGTCCCTGGAGTTCACCTTCTTCTTCCTGGTGCATGTAAGTGCATTGTCCGTGTATAATGCACTGTGCGGGGAGTCACTAAGATCGTGCACCCGATATCCTGCATGTGTCGCTTCCCCGCTCAGGTCCCTGGAGTTCACCTTCTTCTTCCTGGTGCATGTAAGTGCATTGTCCATGTATAATGCGCTGTGCGGGGAGTCACTAAGATAGTGCCCCCGATATCCTGCATGTGTCACTTCCCCACTCAGGTCCCTGGAGTTCACCTTCTTCTTCCTGGTGCATGTAAGTGCATTGTCTGTGTATAATGCGCTGTGCGGGGAGTCACTAAGATCGTGCGCCCGATATCCTGCTTGTGTCGCTTCCCCACTCAGGTCCCTGGAGTTCACCTTCTTCTTCCTGGTGCATGTAAGTGCATTGTCTGTGTATAATGCGCTGTGCGGGGAGTCACTAAGATCGTGCGCCCGATATCCTGCTTGTGTCGCTTCCCCGCTCAGGTCCCCGGAGTTCACCTTCTTCTTCCTGGTGCATGTAAGTGCATTGTCTGTGTATAATGCGCTGTGCGGGGAGTCACTAAGATCGTGCGCCCGATATCCTGCATGTGTCGCTTCCCCGCTCAGGTCCTCGGAGTTCACCTTCTTCTTTCCGGTGCATGTAAGTGCATTGTCCGTGTATAATGCGCTGTGCGGGGAGTCACTAAGATCGTGCGCCCGATATCCTGCATGTGTCACTTCCCCGCTCAGGTCCCCGGAGTTCACCTTCTTCTTCCTGATGCATGTAAGTGCATTGTCCGCGTATAATGCGCTGTGCGGGGAGTCACTAAGATCGTGCGCCCGATATCCTGCATGTGTCGCTTCCCCACTCAGGTCCCTGGAGTTCACCTTCTTCTTCCTGGTGCATGTAAGTGCATTGTCCGTGTATAATGCACTGTGCGGGGAGTCACTAAGATCGTGCACCCGATATCCTGCATGTGTCGCTTCCCCGCTCAGGTCCCTGGAGTTCACCTTCTTCTTCCTGGTGCATGTAAGTGCATTGTCCATGTATAATGCGCTGTGCGGGGAGTCACTAAGATCCTGCACCCGATATCCTGCATGTGTCGCTTCCCCACTCAGGTCCCTGGAGTTCACCTTCTTCTTCCTGGTGCATGTAAGTGCATTGTCCATGTATAATGCGCTGTGCGGGGAGTCACTAAGATAATGCACCCGATATCCTGCATGTGTCGCTTCCCCGCTCAGGTCCCCGGAGTTCACCTTCTTCTTCCTGGTGCATGTAAGTGCATTGTCCGTGTATAATGCGCTGTGCGGGGAGTCACTAAGATCGTGCGCCCGATATCCTGCATGTGTCGCTTCCCCGCTCAGGTCCCTGGAGTTCACCTTCTTCTTCCTGGTGCATGTAAGTGCATTGTCCGTGTATAATGCGCTGTGCGGGGAGTCACTAAGATCCTGCGCCCGATATCCTGCATGTGTCGCTTCCCCGCTCAGGTCCTCGGAGTTCACCTTCTTCTTTCCGGTGTATATAAGTGCATTATCTTGCGACACAATTTGAAAGTTAAATCCCGCGCTCAGTCCGAATCAGTCGGATCATCTGACGGCCGTCCCCGATTTCTGCGGTATGGAAGCAGCGCCGCTGCGCCAAAATCTGAACGCCTGCAGCACAATCCCAGCGCCAACCCCTGTTAAATACCTGTCAAAGCTGCGCAAATCCCAAAAACCGTGAACAGTCCGATGAACGTGGAATCAGCGACCCCCGTAAATAAGCCCCAGTGTGCGTGTGTGTGTGAGCTCGTCCTCGAATCCAAGGATGGGGGCTTGAGGCAGAGAGCAGCTCAGCGTCAGAGAGAAGAGCAAGATGTCTGCCGACCCTAAATTCAGAAGATTTAGGGTCTGATCCGGGGGAAACCAAAATTGTGTACAGCAGGACTGATAGAGGTTAGACTTATATCTGTGAATTTCTGTATTTTTGTTAATAACAGTGAATTAGAGAATGTGATATTTAGTTATCCTGAGTATATTTATTATATTGTGATGCAAATGCTTAGAGAAGGCAGACAGACATCTGTGCACTGCAGAAGTGATGGGCTTCTAGAACCGGTCTTTAGTGACAATGAGGTCCCTGCTGACAGGTTCCCTATGAAGGAAACATAATCTAGAATTTCTTATACTATAGAGAAAATAAGTATTTGCTAAATCAGACGTGTTACAACTGATGAGTGACAGGGTGTAAGGGTTCAATACCTCACATTTAGGAAGAATAACAGAGGAAAATACAGATTCGGATATGTCTGGGGGGGTGACAACAACAAGACACATTGGTCACATTTACTAAGCCCCTGCGCCTTTTCTGTCTGACTTTGCACGTTCTTTTTAGTGCAGACATCTTGTACAGGTATTTATAAAGTGTTCTGCACTGTAAGGGGGCGTCTGACAAAAATGTGTCGCACGCCCTATGTTAAAAGTTCACCAAAAAAAGTGGTGCACTCTGTTTTCAGAGCAGTGAAGGGGGCGCCAGATCCATGCAGAACGTGCACCAGAAATTCTGAATCTGGTGCCCTCTGCACTATACACAGGACACTGCACATAGTACACAGGACACTGCACATAGTACACACTGCACATAGTACACACCGCACATAGTACACAGGACACTGCACATAGTACACACTGCACATAGTACACACTGCCCATAGTACACACTGCTCATAGTACACACTGCACATAGTACACACTGCACATAGTACACAGGACACTGCACATAGTACACACTGCACATAGTACACACTGCCCATAGTACACACTGCACATAGTACACACTGCACATAGTACACACTGCACATAATACACCCTCCACATAGTACACACTGCACATAGTACACACTGCACATAGTACACACTGCACATAGTACACACTGCACATAGTACACAGGACACTGCACATAGTACACAGGACACTGCACATAGTACACACTGCACATAGTACACACTGCACATAGTACACAGGACACTGCACATAGTACACACTGCACATAGTACACACACTGCACATAGTACACACTGCACATAGTACACACTGCAAATAGTACAACCTCCACATAGTACACACTGCACATAGTACACACACTGCACATAGTACACACTGCACATAGTACACCCTACACATAATACATCCTGCACATAGTACACACTGCACATAGTACACAGGACACGGCACATAGTACACAGGACACGGCACATAGTATGCACTGCACATAGTACACAGGACACTGCACATAGTACACAGGACACTGCACATAGTACACAGGACACGGCACATAGTACATAGGACATGGCACATAGTATGCACTGCACATAGTACACACCGCACATAGCACACTGCACACAGTACACACTGCACATAGTACACATTACACTATACACAGGACACTACACATAGTACACACTGCACATAGTACACAGGACACTGCACATAGTACACAGGACACTGCACATAGTACACACTGCACATAGTACACAGGACACTGCACATAGTACACAGGACACTGCACATAGTACACACTGCACATAGTACACAGGACACTGCACATAGTACACAGGACACTGCACATAGTACACACTGCACATAGTACACAGGACACTGCACATAGTACAGATAAATGTGAGCCATTGGAGGTTTCAATCAGCCACATATTTCCAAGAGGAATAACAGAGAAACAACATGATTTATAAGAAAAGATGCTCCTGGTTCAGCATCTACTAAAGCAGACATATCATGGAGAGGCGAGAGGCGTCGACAACAAGGAGTCGGGGGATGGGGTTTCCCTTTAGGGTACGTTCAACCATGGCAGTAATGCATGAGTTTGTAAGCGTGATGGTAACAGCTATGTAATCAGGCAAATCTCCTCTTGTAAGTTCTTTCTGATGCGTGTGGACATGCATGCGTTACTGCCACGTGTGTACTATGACTGGTGCTTGCGGCGCCCCCTGTACCCCTATGACACGGGTTTATATATGATGCATATGCTGCGACTTTATGAGCCCCTTGAGGCTGGGCCTGAGGCTATCGCTCTCCTCTCTGCCCTCCTTGAAGACTGCACCTGGGTCTTAGGGCGTTCACCAGGCAACGGCTATCAATAAATTGACACGGGAGCCGCTGAAAGCTCGTCAGAGGCTTCTGCTTAATGGGAAATTAATTATAATATAATTATACACTGGTTAATATATGCAACTGAGGAGCGGCGGGGGATTTTCCGGGGCTAAGGAGATGAGATGTCATCACACCACTAAATATTTTAGTTTTGGAACGGATCTGGAAAAATGTAAGATATTCGCCAAAGACATGTATTAAAAATATCATCCAGTGAAGAGTTACAGCATTGACTTACATAGTATGGCGCCACCTGGTGTGCAGAGTGTGTAGCAATGTGCAGGTCCACAGTTATTGAGCTGGGAGCTGGTGGACACACATGCTCAGAGCATAATATACTTACCAGCCTCCACCCATGAATCATCCAGTCCCATCCCGAAACAGCAAGGAAGAGACACACGGACAAGCACAGTCCTCTGCACAGTCCCCAGGATGGCTAAGTACTCGGAAGGGTCCCCAGCCAGTAAGTCTCCCAATCAGTCTCCTTCACCCCTGGTAGCTTTAGATAAGCTGCCAGGGGTGAACAAGAAGGACAGGAGATGTATTCGAACTATGCCTGCAACTGCCAGGGGGAGAAGGAGACTGTCTGGTGGTGACCTGAAGCTGTAGAGAATACAAGATTTTGTAGTGAACATACAAATGGTTATAGACAAGTCTCTAGGAGATTTCAAGTCACTCTCCTTCTACCTCTGACAGGCAAAAGAATATTCCTCAGTCACTCTCCTTCTACCTCTGGCAGCCATAGGAATTGTCCTCAGTCACTTTGCTTCTACCTCTGACATGCATAAGAATATTCCTCAGTCACTCTCCTTCTACTTCTGACAGCCATAAGAATATTCCTCGGTCACTCTCCTTCTACCTCTGGCAGCCATAAGAATATTCCTCAGTCACTCTCCTTCTACCTCTGACAGCCATAAGAATATTCCTCAGTCACTCTCCTTCTACCTCTGACAGCCATAAGAATATTCCTCAGTCACTCTCCTTCTACCTCTGACAGCCATAAGAGTATTCCTCAGTCACTCTCCTTCTACCTCTGGCAGCCATAAGAATTGCCCTTAGTCACTCTCATTCTACCTCTGACAGCCATAAGAATATTCCTCAGTCACTCTTCTTCTACCTCTGACAGCCATAAGAATATTCCTCAGTCACTCTCCTTCTACCTCTGACAGCCATAAGAATATTCCTCAGTCACTCTCCTTCTACCCTGACAGCCATAAGAATATTCCTCAGTCACTCTCCTTCTACCTCTGACAGCCATAAGAATATTCCTCAGTCACTCTTCTTCTACCTCTGGCAGCCATAAGAATTGCCCTTAGTCACTCTCATTCTACCTCTGACAGCCATAAGAATATTCCTCAGTCACTCTTCTTCTACCTCTGACAGCCATAAGAATATTCCTCAGTCACTCTCCTTCTACCTCTGACAGCCATAAGAATATTCCTCAGTCACTCTCCTTCTACCCTGACAGCCATAAGAATATTCCTCAGTCACTCTCCTTCTACCTCTGACAGCCATAAGAATATTCCTTAGTCACTCTTCTTCTACCTCTGACAGCCATAAGAATATTCCTCAGTCACTCTCCTTCTACCTCTGACAGCCATAAGAATATTCCTCAGTAGGTCAGAAGTCATAAGCCAGTGAGTTTATCCAGAAGTTCAGGTTCGGCTCACCTTACCCCCTGCCGCTAACACTGGTGTTAACTATTTAAATGTTGCCAATTCCTCCTGGATCATTGCTCCATAATGATGTCACCCGGAGCCACGATCCTTGGGAGAATGTTGGTGGTGTTTTTGCACTGACATTTAATCACCACCGGCAAAGTGGGTCACAGGGACTATCCTCTGGTAAATGGCTTTGCTGGGGGCATTTGAAGGGTAACACCTGCAATCAGTGCCACGGACGTTTCTGGTGGAGTTTAGCATTCAGTTGCGGTAACCAAACTAAACTTTTAGCTCATCCTTATTGAAAAAAGGACAGATTTACGAGGGATTATTATCTAATTTCTTGCAAGACGACTTGCTAAGGACCTGATTTATTACTGCCAGAGGGAGAAGGAGACTGACTTGTAACTAAGTTACTATGGACTATTCTGATTACTGCCAGAGGAGGAGACTGTCTGGTGGTGACCTGAAGCTGTAGAGAATACAAGATTTTCTACTTCTGACAGCCATAAGAATATTCCTCGGTCACTCTCCTTCTACCTCTGGCAGCCATAAGAATATTCCTCAGTCACTCTCCTTCTACCTCTGACAGCCATAAGAATATTCCTCAGTCACTCTCCTTCTATCTCTGACAGCCATAAGAATATTCCTCAGTCACTCTCCTTCTACCTCTGACAGCCATAAGAGTATTCCTCAGTCACTCTCCTTCTACCTCTGACAGCCATAAGAGTATTCCTCAGTCACTCTCCTTCTACCTCTGGCAGCCATAAGAATTGCCCTTAGTCACTCTCATTCTACCTCTGACAGCCATAAGAATATTCCTCAGTCACTCTCCTTCTACCTCTGACAGCCATAAGAATATTCCTCAGTCACTCTCCTTCTACCCTGACAGCCATAAGAATATTCCTCAGTCACTCTCCTTCTACCTCTGACAGCCATAAGAATATTCCTCAGTCACTCTTCTTCTACCTCTGGCAGCCATAAGAATTGCCCTTAGTCACTCTCATTCTACCTCTGACAGCCATAAGAATATTCCTCAGTCACTCTTCTTCTACCTCTGACAGCCATAAGAATATTCCTCAGTCACTCTCCTTCTACCTCTGACAGCCATAAGAATATTCCTCAGTCACTCTCCTTCTACCCTGACAGCCATAAGAATATTCCTCAGTCACTCTCCTTCTACCTCTGACAGCCATAAGAATATTCCTCAGTCACTCTTCTTCTACCTCTGACAGCCATAAGAATATTCCTCAGTCACTCTCCTTCTACCTCTGACAGCCATAAGAATATTCCTCAGTAGGTCAGAAGTCATAAGCCAGTGAGTTTATCCAGAAGTTCAGGTTCGGCTCACCTTACCCCCTGCCGCTAACATGGGTGTTAACTATTTAAATGTTGCCAATTCCTCCTGGATCATTGCTCCATAATGATGTCACCCGGAGCCACGATCCTTGGGAGAATGTTGGTGGTGTTTTTGCACTGACATTTAATCACCACCGGCAAAGTGGGTCACAGGGACTATCCTCTGGTAAATGGCTTTGCTGGGGGCATTTGAAGGGTAACACCTGCAATCAGTGCCACGGACGTTTCTGGTGGAGTTTAGCATTCAGTTGCGGTAACCAAACTAAACTTTTAGCTCATCCTTATTGAAAAAAGGACAGATTTACGAGGGATTATTATCTAATTTCTTGCAAGACGACTTGCTAAGGACCTGATTTATTACTGCCAGAGGGAGAAGGAGACTGACTTGTAACTAAGTTACTATGGACTATTCTGATTACTGCCAGAGGAGGAGACTGTCTGGTGGTGACCTGAAGCTGTAGAGAATACAAGATTTTCTACTTCTGACAGCCATAAGAATATTCCTCGGTCACTCTCCTTCTACCTCTGGCAGCCATAAGAATATTCCTCAGTCACTCTCCTTCTACCTCTGACAGCCATAAGAATATTCCTCAGTCACTCTCCTTCTATCTCTGACAGCCATAAGAATATTCCTCAGTCACTCTCCTTCTACCTCTGACAGCCATAAGAGTATTCCTCAGTCACTCTCCTTCTACCTCTGACAGCCATAAGAGTATTCCTCAGTCACTCTCCTTCTACCTCTGGCAGCCATAAGAATTGCCCTTAGTCACTCTCATTCTACCTCTGACAGCCATAAGAATATTCCTCAGTCACTCTCCTTCTACCTCTGACAGCCATAAGAATATTCCTCAGTCACTCTCCTTCTACCCTGACAGCCATAAGAATATTCCTCAGTCACTCTCCTTCTACCTCTGACAGCCATAAGAATATTCCTCAGTCACTCTTCTTCTACCTCTGGCAGCCATAAGAATTGCCCTTAGTCACTCTCATTCTACCTCTGACAGCCATAAGAATATTCCTCAGTCACTCTTCTTCTACCTCTGACAGCCATAAGAATATTCCTCAGTCACTCTCCTTCTACCTCTGACAGCCATAAGAATATTCCTCAGTCACTCTCCTTCTACCCTGACAGCCATAAGAATATTCCTCAGTCACTCTCCTTCTACCTCTGACAGCCATAAGAATATTCCTCAGTCACTCTTCTTCTACCTCTGACAGCCATAAGAATATTCCTCAGTCACTCTCCTTCTACCTCTGACAGCCATAAGAATATTCCTCAGTAGGTCAGAAGTCATAAGCCAGTGAGTTTATCCAGAAGTTCAGGTTCGGCTCACCTTACCCCCTGCCGCTAACATGGGTGTTAACTATTTAAATGTTGCCAATTCCTCCTGGATCATTGCTCCATAATGATGTCACCCGGAGCCACGATCCTTGGGAGAATGTTGGTGGTGTTTTTGCACTGACATTTAATCACCACCGGCAAAGTGGGTCACAGGGACTATCCTCTGGTAAATGGCTTTGCTGGGGGCATTTGAAGGGTAACACCTGCAATCAGTGCCACGGACGTTTCTGGTGGAGTTTAGCATTCAGTTGCGGTAACCAGACTAAACTTTTAGCTCATCCTTATTGAAAAAAGGACAGATTTACGAGGGATTATTATCTAATTTCTTGCAAGACGACTTGCTAAGGACCTGATTTATTACTGCCAGAGGGAGAAGGAGACTGACTTGTAACTAAGTTACCATGGACTATTCTGATTACTGCCAGAGGAGGAAGGAAATTGACTGGGGACACTTCTTACATTTTCTAGATAAATCTTGTACTCTTTTTGGCTCAAGATGAGTCAGTCTCCTACTCCACCTGGCAGCAGCAGAAATTGGGGCTCATTTACTTATCCGATCCAGTCGTGAAGCAGCACGTTGTCCGACGTAGATTCGGGTTCTGCCCGGATTCACTAAGGTCCGTACACCCGATATCCAGCAGGTGTCGCTGCTGCGCCGAGGTCCACCGGAGTTCACCTGCTTCTTCTTGGTGCATGTAAGTGCTTGATCTTGCAACACATTTAGTTTTTTAAATTTTGCGGTTTTTCCGAATCCGTCGGGTTGTGCGAAGGCCACGCCCCCCGATTTCTGTCGCGTAAAAGCCGGTGCGATTGCACCAAAATCCAATCACGTGCGCCAAAATCCCAGCAGAATTCAGCGCAAAACGGAAAAATTCGGGAAACCCGACGAAAGTGCGGCGTTCGGACCCGTAGTAAATGAGTCCCATTGTTCCAATAGGTTTCTGGTCTATTCTTATGGCTGTCAGAGGTGGAAGGAGAATGACTGGAAATCTCCTATTTAAAAAAAAATAAACCTGTGTTCTATAACACCGGACGGGGATTATGTTAAGTTCCAATTTCCAGAACTAACATCTTTTCGGACCAAACAGATTCTGCTCTTACTGCGGACAGCAGCGAAACTTGGGAATCTTGGATTTTTTGGTCATCTCTAATTATGATGTAGTATTGTCATTTTTGTGACTTATTTTTCTTTTTTAAGCTCTCGTTTTTTTGTACTGTTTGTATTATTTGCTTTTCATTGTTGCATTTCTATTGTGTTATTGATATTTGTGACTTCTTTTCCCGATAACTTGCGGTGACATTCCGGGCCGTCCCCTGGTTCCCCATGGCCCTGTATCTCTGTAATGACATGACTTAATCCCTGGTTTGTGCCTCCATTGGCAGCATTGTGGCGGTGGAGCAGCATCTGCTGGTGTCCTCTCCTCCTCTCCCCATCGCTCGCTTGGGTTGTGTATTTTTCTTCCACCCTCTCTCAGAATTCCTTTCTTTTTTTTTTTTCTCCTTTTCTCCAGCTGGTATAATTTATTCCTGCAACCTCCCAGACCAAGATAACCTGTGCAGTCAGCTGGAGCCCCCTGCGGACAGCTGTCTCCCTCTTAGCTGATGGAAAGCTGCCACTAGCAGAGAATAGAAGGAGCCTGACAATACAGCAGCCTCAGCATCAGCACAAGCTCTATGCTCCTCTATTGTTCCTCGGTGTTAAATGCTTCTTCCTGCTCATCTGGCCTGCACAATAGCTGTGGAGGGCTCCCGACTCCTCACTGCTGACACAATAAAGGACCACTGAGGGCTAAACACCATTTCAAGTGGAGCTTTCCCCCATTGTGTTCCCGCTGCAGCCACATATCCGCCTTTTCCAAAAGGCAATGGGTCTACCGGAGAGATGCTCCTCATCCATCCCCAGGTCCTGCTGTGGAGTGATTGGGCTTATCCTGGTGCTGGCTCTATGGCAAGCGGATTCACAGGGCGAACATGACAGCAAAAGTATCTACGTGTGGAAGACAGGTAAGTGACCCCCAGGCTGGCCTCATGCTGGCATTGTGTCTCCTGTATGTGCATGTCCCAGGGCGGAGAGAGGATGATGGGTCCTGCTGTGTGACCTGATGGACATGGATATTAAGTTGTGTTTATCTAAGCAGCTGCACCCACATATCCATCCATATACAGTCCACTATCTATTTATCTGTCTGTCCATCCTGCCAGGTATCTGTCCACTATCTCATTATTTTCACTCTCCAGAATTCCCTGCTCCCTCTCTCATACTTTGTATCCATCATCTACTTTATCTCTGTATCAATTTATGTGTAAATATTTATCTGTCTGTCTAATCCATCTAGTGTCTGTCTACTGGATCTGTTTATCAATGGGTTCTATTTATCTCACATCTATCTATCTATCTATCTATCTCATATCTATCTATCTATCTATCTATCTATCTATCTATCTATCTATCTATCTATCTATCTCCTATCTATCTATCTATCTATCTATCTCCTATCTATCTATCTATCTATCTCATATCTATCTATCATCTATCGTGTATGTACTGTATTATTCCATCTCTTTCCTGTCTCTATACTTTATTTCCTTTTATCAGTACTATCTACCCTAGTTATATGTGTATCTATGTGATATTTATCTGCTTAAATTTCTATGTTCATTTCTCTACACCATGTACATCTGTCTCTTAATCTCTATCTCTTTGCACTACCCTTTTTAATATAGCTTCCTATCTGCAATATCTATCTACATGCAGTATTTATATAAGGATCTACCTATCTATCTATCTACCTATCTATCTATCTATATATCTATCTATCTATCTATCTCATATCTATCTATCTATCTCATATCTATCTACCTACCTATCTATCTATCTATCTCCTATCTATCTATCTATCTATCTCCTATCTATCTATCTATCTATCTATCTATCTATCTATCTATCTATCTCATATCTATCTATCTATCTATCTATCTATCTCCTATCTATCTATCTATCTATCTATCTATCTATCTATCTATCTCATATCTATCTATCTATCTATCTCCTATCTATCTATCTATCTATCTATCTATCTATCTCATATCTATCTATCTATCTCATATCTATCTATCTATCTATCTATCTGTCTATCTATCTATCTATCTATCTACCTATCTATCTATCTATCTATCTATCTATCTCATATCTATCTATCTATCTATCTATCTATCTATCTATCTATCATCTATCTATCTATCTATCTATCTATCTATCTATCTCATATCTATCTATCTATCTCATATCTATCTATCTATCTATCTATCTGTCTATCTATCTATCTATCTATCTATATCTATCTATCTATCTATCTATCTATCTATCTATCTATCTATCTCATATCTATCTATCTATCTATCTATCTCCTATCTATCTATCTATCTATCTATCTATCTATCTCATATCTATCTATCTATCTCATATCTATCTATCTATCTATCTGTCTATCTATCTATCTATCTATCTATCTATCTGCATTAATTTGTGTTCATTTTATCATACATCTCCTGTCTATTTCAACACTGTACTTTTGTCCATAGATTCTGCACATCTTATAATCTCCTGTTTGCAAGGTCCACGTGACAGATACAGTGTACTGTTTCTGGGGGGTCCAGGCTATTTTGGGGTGTTTGTCAGTAGACAGTTGGTTATTGCTTTCTGTTGCTACATTCTGGTGTCTAATGTGTTAAATGATAAGTTACAGTTTGCTGCATGTATATATTGTATATTATAATGTACATTTCTGCACTTTGCATTGGCTTCAGTTCAGGACCCCAGGGTTATGTGATGGTGTCCAGAACCGCAGAATGAAACTTTCCAGCTGTTTGATATCTTCTGTGACCGCAGTGACAAGTTTGCTTTTGATAGTGACATAGATTCAGAAAATGAGGCTTCTCCAGATATGATTTTGCAGAGTAAGGGGCACAGCAGACCTCTGCATTGTACTACAGGGTCATCCGCTGACCATTACTATAGGCACATTTGGGTTTGTATAGGGGGTTCTGTAACATGCAATGGATAATTGTGGGTGGCTCTGCCCTGGGTCAACTCTACCCAGTCAAAACACAAGTCAATAGTCTCTGGATTGACAATAAAATTCTAGGTGCCCACCTTCCTTGGCTTGGTGCCACATGGACAGATCTACTTCCATCTAGGTTGGACCTTATGGACCTGGGTCTTTATTAAACCTTATCTGCTGTGATACTATTATATATCCAGTATTCACCCAGCTGCTAGAGGAGGGCTGAATCCATCCCAAGGGCACAGCATCCCTCTGCCCTTACTAATGCCAGGGCTAATGTGGCACTGGGTGATCCTTTGTGTCATGTGGGTTGGGGAGGGAAGTGACGAGGACGTGGTTTTCGCTGGTTTGAATAGAAGTTTAATTAGTGCTTTGTGCATTACAATGGAAGAATTTACATAAAAGGCTTTAACAAAGCGACCGGAATACAAATAATGGGGATTATTACAGGGACAGACTGCACCAGATTTCAAGAACATAAGGGTGATATGGGATATTGCCCCTAATGACCCTACAGAGGGGCGATGGGTAATTATAGGGTGTATCCTCCAGCAATTGCTGCAAATAGAATGTTGGGAAATGTGATACATTGTTGCAACATATGGAATCATAATATTTGTGATATGTATTTACATAGCAATAGATGTAGCAGTGTGCGATGTGTTGTATGGGAAGCAGAGCAGAAGTCATCACCTGTGACTATGCGACACACTCAGCACTGCTACATCAGCGCATGGTTTTCCAAAGAATGTTTGAAAGTCAGTGCCACGTTTAACTATATACGTTCCGGATGGTCGCGCTCATGATGTTGCCGTGCACAAAGCCGCCTTGATGAGCTCGGAGTACAGAGTATATGTGACACAGACTGCTAAGCCTCTGTAAATTGGGTTAGCTCTCCATCTCCCTGATAGCACAGCTTATCACCATAATGGAAGGTACTCATTCTTTGATTTGTCTTAACCCAGCCGTTGCCTCAAGGGTTTGTGCTAGTAGCAGACTCGGTTGATGTGGATGTGATTACGAAATGGATCTGGGAATTATACCAATCTTACAATGGGGATGGGGGTGTATATAGAAAAGTCAGTGCTCACGCTGGATACAGTGTTGTCACATGCTGGATACATATATATATAGTCAGTATTGTCACACGCTGGATACATATAGTGAGTATTGTCACATGCTGGATACATATATATAGTCAGTATTGTCACATGCTGGATACATATAGTCAGTATTGTCACATGCTGGATACATATATATAGTCAGTATTGCCACATGATGGATACATATAGTCAGTATTGTCACACGCTGGATACATATATATAGTCAGTATTGTCACATGCTGGATACATATATATAGTCAGTTTTGTCACATGCTGGATACATATAGTCAGTATTGTCACATGCTGGATACATATATATAGTCAGTATTGCCACATGATGGATACATATAGTCAGTATTGTCACACGCTGGATACATATATATAGTCAGTTTTGTCACATGCTGGATACATATAGTCAGTATTGTCACATGCTGGATACATATATATAGTCAGTATTGTCACATGCTGGATACATATATATAGTCAGTATTGTCACACGCTGGATACATATAGTCAGTATTGTCACATGATGGATGCATATATATAGTCAGTATTGTCACATGCTGGATACATATAGTGAGTGTTGTCACATGCTGGATACATATATAGTCAGTATTGTCACATGCTGGATACATATACAGTCAGTATTGTCACATGCTGGATACATATATATAGTCAGTATTGTCACATGCTGGATACATATATATAGTCAGTATTGTCACATGCTGGATACTTATAGTCAGTATTGTCACATGCTGGATACATATAGTCAGTATTGTCACATGCTGGATACATATAGTCAGTATTGTCACATGCTGGATACTTATAGTCAGTATTGTCACATGCTGGATACATATAGTCAGTATTGTCACATGCTGGATACATATAGTCAGTTTTGTGACACGCTGGATACATATATATAGTCAGTATTGTCACATGCTGGATACATATACAGTCAGTATTGTCACATGCTGGATACATATATATAGTCAGTATTGTCACATGCTGAATACATATATATAGTCAGTATTGTCACATGCTGGATACTTATAGTCAGTATTGTCACATGCTGGATACATATAGTCAGTATTGTCACATGCTGGATACATATAGTCAGTATTGTCACATGCTGGATACATATAGTCAGTATTGTCACATGCTGGATACTTATAGTCAGTATTGTCACATGCTGGATACATATAGTCAGTATTGTCACATGCTGGATACATATAGTCAGTTTTGTGACACGCTGGATACATATATATAGTCAGTATTGTCACATGCTGGATACATATATATAGTCAGTATTGTCACATGCTGGATACATATAGTCAGTATTGTCACATGCTGGATACATATAGTCAGTATTGTCACATGCTGGATACATATAGTCAGTATTGTCACATGCTGGATACATATAGTCAGTATTGTCACATGCTGGATACATATATATATATAGTCAGTATTGTCACACGGCGGATACACATTTATAGTCAGTATTGTCACACGGCGGATACATATATATAGTCAGTATTGTCACATGCTGGATACATATATATAGTCAGTATTGTCACATGCTGGATACATATATATATAGTCAGTATTGTCACACGGCGGATACACATTTATAGTCAGTATTGTCACACGGCGGATACACATTTATAGTCAGTATTGTCACACGGTGGATACATATATATATATAGTAAGTATTGTCACATGCTGGATACATATAGTGAGTATTGTCACATGCTGGATACATATAGTGAGTATTGTCACATGCTGGATACATGTATATAGTCAGTATTGTCACATGCTGCATACACGTATATAGTTAGTATTGTCACACGGTGGATACATATATATATATAGTCAGTATTGTCACATGCTGGATACATATAGTCAGTATTGTCACATGCTGGATACATATATATAGTCAGTATTGTCACATGCTGGATACATATAGTGAGTATTGTCACATGCTGGATACATGTATATAGTCAGTATTGTCACATGCTGCATACACGTATATAGTTAGTATAGTCACATGGCGGATACACATTTATAGTCAGTATTGTCACATGCTGGATACATATAGTCAGTATTGTCACACGCTGGATACATATATATAGTCAGTATTGTCACATGCTGGATACATATATATAGTCAGTATTGTCACATGCTGGATACATGTATATAGTCAGTATTGTCACATGCTGGATACATGTATATAGTCAGTATTGTCACATGCTGGATACATGTATATAGTCAGTATTGTCACACGGCGGATACACATTTATAGTCACTATTGTCACATGCTGGATACATGTATATAGTCATTATAGGAATCAGTTCTTTGTGAGATCCGGGGCGGTCAGTAGGGTCAGTGCCTGAGGGCTGGAAGCGCAGGGAACGCACATGGTCCCACTACATCCTATCAATTGAATACAATCAAGAGACCTCCTTCTATTTTATTGCTTTCTGCTCTTTTCTTGGGGGCTGACTGCTTGGGTTTAGGTTTCATCAAGGTAGAGACTCCAGGAGTAAAAGATTGATGGGTCCCCCCAGATATCTGGGAGTTGTGCCCATTCCCTGTGGCCTGGGTTGGGTTTTCTGGGACATACTGCAGATAGTTACAGCTCATCCACATCTACTTGAATGGGATTGAGCTGTAAAGGGACCATTTGATCAATGGATGAGCCTGGAAAGGAGAAGCAGCACTTATCAGGATGGCTGCGCTGATTGAAGTAGCTTAGAGGTTTGGGTTTCCACTTTTGGATCCACCTTGCTCTAATATTGCTTTCCGATACTAAGGATAGATCATCCGTGTTCTAATCTTTGAAAAACCCCTTTAAGAACCTCTCAGGCTGGTGCTATAATGTCACTAATCTGTGTGTAAGAGGAGTCTTACCTGCGACCCCCAAGCTGGGGGAGACCTCATGTGCCCCCTATATATCATACCCCTAGTTAAAGATGTCACACGTATTAACATGCTGTACGTTGTGTATCTATATGTATGTATCAGTAAGTACAATGTATTTATTATTATGTTTATTACTTCCTATAATACTAAGAAAAAGCCCCCCAGGAACGGGCGTCCGTTCCAACCTTTAAGGCAAATCAATCAATGGCGGTGTCCCACTTATCAGCCACTTTCACAGATTTTAAGCCTAAACCTAATCATTACGTCTTCCATCAAGAGGAGTCATTGTTTGCCGAGCGTCAGCTATTCACACTCCCTAAATTCGATTGACCTTTGCCCCCTCATGGGTATTCATTGCTGCCTTCTTTTTTTCCAGTGTAGACTCTTGTAAATGGGAATTGCACATATTCATGGAACATTATTGTATCTGGGTCAAGCCATCAGTCTGCTGGTCTGGATCTCCAGCCTTAGACATGTGATCAGATTATCCCTACATGTTATACATTGTGGCTGCTACAGGGATTCCCACCCTAAAGTCCATCAAGTTGTAAAATGCCGTACAACTCCGGTCTCAAGGAAGTGGATTTCTATCCTGCGTCTTATATATCCTTGAGATCTACTAAGAGGTTCTTGTCAGTGGTCATAGTCAGTTCTGCTAGAAAGACCAATTGTACCACAAAGAAAGTGGAAGTTTTGGTTGTGCGCCCATTGGCCCAAAATGCCCAGTTGTAGGTGACCAAGAACTATTTGATCAGAGTCTTGAGTTTGGGTGGTTTGAAGAAGTGACCCATAAGTGCTAACCTTGGGATCAGTAAACCTCCTTGAGGTAGAAGCCATGTATTGACTTCCTTACATCCGAGCACACTCTCCTCTGTTGGGTTTAGGAGCAATGTGACAACTTATAATAATCTTGGCTGCTTGGCCGGAACATACTTGGTGCACGTCTATTTAATTAAGCTCTATACTTGTTCTCCATTGTGTTTGTCACCAGGGTTTATTTGAGGTGTGGTGGCTTTGTGGGAAGGTATAATGGTGTTGTCCTTGGCATTTGGTCCCTTGGTGGACATTGGTGGTCCAGTTGGAAGCCAATAACAAGTTCTGGATTCCTGACCCTTGATGGCCTTTAGATTGACTATTGAGTCCCACCTCCTTTTGGAGAGGACTTGAGATAAACTCCATTCTTTAGTCTTCTTTTAGAAGCACTTGGGTGGTCAAAGCATCTTCCAGCGGCTACATGTACTAGATGTTCTTATCTCTCTTCTAACAATGGCTTAGCAATAGAGTCTCATCTCTGCTGCCTCCTGATGCTTCCCTAATTAGACCTCATATATTACGGGGTTATTATATCTGACATCGAACCCAGGTCCAAGTCCATGGGCCTGACAACTGAACCTGACAAATGAGTCTTCTTTTCATATATATCTTTATTATTACAATGTGTATACACCGAGATTGATATAGAAACGCATTGTCCTCTAATAAGACTCGGAGCATCTGGGCCATAAAGCCATTTGTCACTGTCTAATAGTCCCTCTGGAGGATGGCACGTCCCGCTCCAGCCTTGTGCATGTGTTACTGAGGCCAGTGCACTTTGTCCTCCGGGTCATGGCAGGAGTCTTTGTGGCTTTTCCTGAAAGAATAGTCTTTGTATCTCCGCAGGTCAGGGACTCATTCAATACATGAACTTTATGCAAGATACAAAGTTCATTTGCAAGTTCTGCACGCGGCGCGGATCATTTATTATCCGTAACATAAAGGCCTTGTCCAGTTTTATTTGCCCACTTCTCGAACGTGCGGACCCCCCATGTGCAGCTGATGGAGGAGCCAACAGTGTCTGCTGTCCAAGGTGCTGAAACGTCCATGCAAATCAATCCATAGAAAGAGCCTATAGATCTGTGTGGGCAGATGGGGAAATGTTTACTTACTGGTCCTCATCCATATGGATTAGAAGGACACAGATACAATGGACACCTCCCTCCTCCTGCAGCTACATAGGGGTCTGGCCCCTCGTTTCAAAGAGACAACTCTACAGACGCCTACATGATATGATGACATTTTTAGCGAACTGTTGGCTTCTAGTATTTCTATTTGCCTTGTTGGATGTCATTATCATTGTGCACCTAATAATTTATTCCATCTTTGTATTTGATGTTTCTTCACATCATTTATTCCACCACTAGGACTGTTCATGATGTTGTCAAGAACATGGACATTAAGTTCCTTTACTCGTTTAAATCCCAGGAGCCCCGGTTTGTAGGGGGAACACCATTTGTAGACATTGGGATGAAGGCAAGAGCATCATGGAAGCTTCCTGTAAGCTCAGGCTATTGGCGGCCAGCACTCCCTGAGTGTTGCTGGACCTTCTGGATTATTGGATTAGTTGAGGTTTGTGGGAGCCCATCTCATTTTGGAGAGCACATTCTTGAGCACTTTATATGGACTTTAAGAAAGTGAGCACAAGAAGAAAGCTCTGTTTAGTGTTGACTGCAGAGGACAGGGGTGTGGATGGGGTTTTTTAGACCTATATCCTCATTTAAATGGTCTGGAAAGATATATAGACATCACACCACTTCAGCAGGTAATGTCCATGAGATAAGAATCCTGAAAAAATGCTTCTCAAGTGTGCTGGACCAGGGTCAGACAGTAGGTGTTCTCTTTATGGAGAGATTGCCAATTAAGGCCACCTTAAAGGCGTGTAGAGACTTAAAGCTATAGATTTATAGCTAGGGAATTCTGGGAAGAATTCAAAAACGTTTTCCAAGGTGTTAAATGGAAAACAATGGGGCAGATTTACTTACCCGGTCCCATTGCGATCCCCGATCCGGAATGTCTGATGAGGATTCGAAGCTGCCACGATGCACTAAGGTTGTGCGTCCAACTTCCTTCATGTGTCGCTTCCCCACTCAGGTCCGCCGGAGATCACCTTCTTCTGGTGCATGTAAGTGCTTGATCATGCGACACAATTTGAATTTTAAATTCCGCAGTTTGTCCGTATAAGTTGGGTTGTCCGACGGCCACGACTCCCGATTTGTGTCACATGAAAGCCGGCGCCTATGCGCCACAATCCGATTGCGTGCGCCAAAGACCCGGGGCAATTCGGTGCAAAAAGGAAATATCCGGGAAACGCGACAGAATCGTGGTCTGCGGACCCTTAGTAAATGTGCCCCAATGCCTCCTTTACTGGACCACACATGGAGCCGCTAGAGGAGCCAATCCTGTGCCTTGTCCAAGGTCCTGAAATCTACACATTAGGTTTATGGAGAAATGTTGTGAAATTGTTCTATATGTTATTAGGTCTTCAGTTATAAGGTGATCCTCAAGTGTTCAGTTGTAGCTTGGAGAAATATATAAGTGGCTAGTCAGCGCCTCTCCAGACATCCCACCCCCGATGCACATCTTCTGATCGCTCTCTCTAGTCAACTAACATGCACACGCTTTATTCTGATTGCATCTTTTATTCACCCTTTAGATGTTCAGTGTTTGTTAGCACATCAGTCCATGTACACAGCGATGTATAGAGGAGGAGCAGTCACAGTATAGGTGGTTCCTCCTCCGTGTAGATTGCATCGCCTCGTGTAAAAAGTGTGCAAATCAAAAATGAGCACTTATGTTCTATCTGAAAATTGTGCTTTGTAGTATCTATTATATGTTCCCCTCCATAAAGTATGTATGCCAACAATCAGCCACCTGCCACCAGGCATCTGTGCTCAACACCTGGAGACCCTGTTGTGACCAAAGGTTTATTAGACCCAATGGATTGATTGTTTTTACAAAAACATTCCAGTACCTTGGATAGCAGACAGGCTTAGTCCTCCATCACATCTAGATGCAGGAGTTGGGTAGTATATATATACTCCGTGTCCTGCAGATCCAGGGTCCACAGATTTCAGTACTCTTCCAGTTGGGACAGATTGGCAAATCTGCTAGAAGAACCTGTCCTGCCTGGTGTCCAAGATACTGAAATGCTTATGGAAAGATGTTTATGGTGACTGTCATTTTCATCAATCCTTGAGAGAGAACATGTTTTCTCTAGTGTTGGTTTAAAAATTGAAAGAAGGAGAACGGGTTGTGTTACCATATAAATATGGAAGGAACAAAGATCTTGTAGAAGCCTCCTGAAATCTTACACAATACTCAAGGTGCACAATGGAAAATGTAGAAACTCCACCTGCAATGTCCAAGCCCTTACAAGTCCTGTCTGCTGTCCAGGGTCCTGAAATATTTAGGGAGCCTAATCATTATTGTAGGTCTGGTACCTGGTGGTTACTCTTCCATGAGATTGTCATAAAAATAAGATTCCGGACTGTTGACCTCATGTAGCCTATATTTTACATACATGCCCCTGGACCTCTTCATATTTGTGATCATTGGAGCTCTTAATTTAAGGACCCTCCACCGTGGCTGTCAGGAGATGGTCCCAAGCCTTTCACATCTTTCCAATATCTTTGGTTATACGGATAAATACATTGATCCATCTGCTATACGCCCCATGATGTGTACATCTATCTCTGTAGTCCTCCAGCCCCTCCCCATCTATCTCCTTCCTCTGACCTCTCTCCTTTGTCCTCTGCCCTCTTTCTGCTCCATTTATGAGATGAAATTGAACTTTTGTAATCAAAACCCTAATGGCTCGTGGACCATAATTTACAGATATTGCGGCCCGTGCTCCGCGGACAACCTTTGACTCGTCTTTATTACATGACGTGACACAGAGGCCGCAGTGATTGGTGAGGCCGTATTCCTAACTTGCGGCTCTGGACTACATCTTGCCGGCCTTCAGGTTCACGAACTGATGAGAACATCCCTAGTGACTGTGATAAAGCCTTCCTAAAGAGGAGAAAATGGATTTATTTTCCCTAGATACTCATATATTTTATGTTTTTATGTCTATACGTCTTGTTTAGCAAAGTACAAAGGAAAAGGAACGTGTCACTTGGAAAGCCCCTCTAAATGGAGTCTTAAAGGGAAACTAGCAACTTGCAAACCCCTCTACTCATAACAACAGCACTGTGTAGGGCGCTCTATAAATTTTCTGGAAATATCTATTCTGTTCTCCAGTGATCTGTCATTTTAGAGAAAAATCAGTTTTTAATCTTTATTCTAATTAGATTAGATGCACCAGGGGCGGGGCCACATCGGCTGCTGCGCTCTTTATCTTCTTTCTACACCTTCTGTCTGCATGAGATGTCAATCATTGTGTAAAGGGGTTCTACTGGGTGGACCTTTGTCAGCATCAAACGACAAAAACGTGTGCACCAGAAAAAAGGGCTCCACCCCTGGTGCGCTGAAAAGCTGATTTGCATAGAATACTAAATCAAAATTGTCTGCAAAGTAAATTAAAAGATTGATGGGAAACTGGAAAGATATTCTTGGAAAAAATGAGTAAGTGCCCCACATAATACTTTGGGATTTGGAAGCTGGTCGACTCCCTTAAAACCCAACAAGGGCTGGTCATGGGACTGTTGGAAGTGAATCCTTAATGGATCTAGAAGCAAGACTCCTCCGGCCCATAAATGTCCATTTCATCATATGTTTATAGATAGGACTGTCTTGTTGGCCTCTTTAGTGGCAAATTCTTAGAATGCATCATGTGAAGCATGTTAGTTACTTCTATAGATGGTAGGTGACCTCCAAGATGATGGAAAACAAGAGGTTGCATGTTATCTGATTATTCGCTCTGACAGAATTTATAGGACACACTTGATACATGTGATGTTGGTCATGAATAGAGATGAGCGAGCACTAAAATGCTCGGGTACTCGTTATTCGAGACGAACTTTTCCCGATGCTCGAGTGCTCGTTTCGAGTAACGAGCCCCATTGAAGTCAATGGGAGACTCGAGCATTTTTCAAGGGGACCAAGGCTCTGCACAGGGAAGCTTGGCCAAACTCCTGGGAACCTCAGAAAAGGATGGAAACACCACGGAAATGGACAGGAAACAGCAGGGGCAGCATGCATGGATGCCTCTGAGGCTGCTTAATCGCACCATTATGCCAAAATTATGGGCAACAGCATGGCCATGACAGAGTGACCGAATGAGGCTAGATAGCATCTAAAACATCCAATAATTGACCCTGACACTATAGGGGATGGCATGCAGAGGCAGCGGCAGCGGCAGCAGCGGCAGGCTAGAGAGTGTCATGGCAACATACCCTAAATGGACTCAGGCTTCAAACCAATGGGAACCAAAGGAACCAAAGGAGGTGAGCAAGAAGCGCTCAAATAATATCGGTACATGATAAAAGTTTGCCAGTATATTTTGTGGATTACACAGCAGGGTGGCGACAAAGTTAACATGGAAGCCATGAAAACAATCCAAAATTCTGCCTGACACAGCTCGTTTGATAAGGGGACCATGTATGGAGGCAGTGAACTAGTAGTAGATTAAAGGTGCTGCAGTTAAAACTATGTTAGTTGGACCTTGGCATGGAGCTGGCGCTCCGCTGCCAGGCAAGCTTTCGCCAATCCAAGCCCCTGTCTCTAGGCTACTCCCCAAACAGCACTTCTAAGAACCTTTTGTATAAGATCAAGTGTAGTAGCGTTCTTATAAGTTTGGGATATGGCGGGTGAGGGGAATGTAAACAGATGCGCAAGAAGCGCTGAAATAATATCCGTAAATGATAAAAGTTTGCCAGTATATTTTGTGGATTACACAGCAGGGTGGCGACAAAGTTAACAAGTTTGATGTGGAATGCCCTGTAATAGCTCTTGGGCGGTGTGCCTTTTATCGCCTAGGCTCAGCAGTTTGAGCACCGCCTGCTGTCGCTTAGCGACGGCACTGCTGCTGTGCCTAGAGCTACCGACTGATGGCGCCATGCCCACGGATGGTAATTCGGAGGAGGAGGAGGAGGTGGAGGAGGGGTGGGAGGAGGAAGAGGTATAGTAGGCCTTTTTTAGACCTGGACCGAGGTAGGCCCCGCAATCCTCTGCGTCGGCAGTATATGACCAGCCCCAGGGTCAGACTCGGTCCCAGCCTGCACCAAGTTAAGTGTAGTAGCGTTCTTATAAGTTTGGGATATGGCGGGTGAAGGGAATGTAAACAGATGCGCAAGAAGCGCATGATGCGCATGGAGCTGGCGCTCCGCTGCCAGGCGAGCTTTCGCCAATCCAAGCCCCTGTCTCTAGGCTACTCCCCAAACAGCACTCCTAAGAACCTTTTGTATAAGATCAAGTGTAGTAGCGTTCTTATAAGTTTGGGATATGGCGGTGAGGGGAATGTAAACAGATGCGCAAGAAGCGCATGATGCGCATGGAGCTGGCGCTCCGCTGCCAGGCGAGCTTTCGCCAATCCAAGCCCCTGTCTCTAGGCTACTCCCCAAACAGCACTCCTAAGAACCTTTTGTATAAGATCAAGTGTAGTAGCGTTCTTATAAGTTTGGGATATGGCGGGTGAGGGGAATGTAAACAGATGCGCAAGAAGCGCATGATGCGCATGGAGCTGGCGCTCCGCTGCCAGGCGAGCTTTCGCCAATCCAAGCCCCTGTCTCTAGGCCACTCCCCAAACAGCACTTCTAAGAACCTTTTGTATAAGATCAAGTGTAGTAGCGTTCTTATAAGTTTGGGATATGGCGGGTGAGGGGAATGTAAACAGATGCGCAAGAAGCGCATGATGCGCATGGAGCTGGCGCTCCGCTGCCAGGCGAGCTTTCGCCAATCCAAGCCCCTGTCTCTAGGCTACTCCCCAAACAGCACTTCTAAGAACCTTTTGTATAAGATCAAGTGTAGTAGCGTTCTTATAAGTTTAGGATATGGCGGGTGAGGGGAATGTAAACAGATGCGCAAGAAGCGCTGAAATAATATCCGTAAATGGTAAAAGTTTGCCAGTGTATTTTGTGGATAACACAGCAGGGTGGCGACAAGGTTAACAACTTTGATGTGGAATCCATGAAAACAACCCAAATTTCGGCCTGACACACCTCGTTTGATAAAGGGACGATGTATGGAGGCAGCTATATAAACGACTTTTGGAGGTAGCAATGGAGACAACGTGTGGAGGCTGCTATGGAGACAATTCAATTTGGATAGTGCCTGTATGTGGCAGTCCAAAAAAGTTTTCAAACCAGAGGAGCAGGTAGGTGGCCCTCCAGAAAAATGGAATAGATTGAGTGCCTGTATGTGGCAGTCCAAAAAAGTTTTCAAACCAGAGGAGCAGGTAGGTGGCCCTCCAGAAAAATGGAATAGATTGAGTGCCTGTATGTGGCAGTCCAAAAAAGTTTTCAAACCAGAGGAGCAGGTAGGTGGCCCTCCAGAAAAATGGAATAGATTGAGTGCCTGTATGTGGCAGTCCAAAAAAGTTTTCAAACCAGAGGAGCAGGTAGGTGGCCCTCCAGAAAAATGGAATAGATTGAGTGCCTGTATGTGGCAGTCCAAAAAAGTTTTCAAACCAGAGGAGCAGGTAGGTGGTCCTCCAGAAAAATTGAATAGATTGAGTGCCTGTATGTGGCACTCCCAAAAATTGTTGAAAACAGAGGACCGGGTCGGTGGCCCTCCAGAAAAATTACATGCATAAAGTACTATAGCTAGAGCCAGTGGGCCCTGTCAAAAAATAGCCAGTTTCCTCTGCTTTACTGTACAAAGAGGAGGAGAAGGAGGAAAATGAGGAGGAGGAGGAGTGGATAAATTATTCAGGTTGAGCTTCCTTCACCTGGTGGAGATTGGAAATTATGAGAAATCCAGGCTTTATTCATTTTGATAAGCGTCAGCCTGTCAGCGCTGTCAGTCGACAGGCGTGTACGCTTATCGGTGATGATGCCACCAGCTGCACTGAAAACCCGCTCGGACAAGACGCTAGCGGCAGGGCAGGCAAGAACCTCCAAGGCGTACAGCGCCAGTTCGTGCCACATGTCCAGCTTTGAAACCCAGTAGTTGTAGGGAGCTGTGTGATCATTTAGGACGATGGTATGGTCAGCTACGTACTCCCTCACCATCTTTCTGTAAAGATCAGCCCTACTCTGCCGAGACTGGGGACAGGTGACAGTGTCTTGCTGGGGTGACATAAAGCTGGCAAAAGCCTTGTAAAGCGTACCCTTGCCAGTGCTGGACAAGCTGCCTGCTCGCCTACTCTCCCTCGCTACTTGTCCCGCAGAACTACGCACTCTGCCGCTAGCGCTGTCAGAAGGGAAATACTGTTTCAGCTTGTGCACCAGGGCCTGCTGGTATTCATGCATTCTCACACTCCTTTCCTCTCCAGGGATGAGAGTGGAAAGATTTTGCTTGTATCGTGGGTCCAGGAGAGTGAACACCCAGTAATCGGTGCTGGAATAAATTCTTTGAACGCGAGGGTCACGGGATAGGCAGCCTAGCATGAAATCTGCCATATGCGCCAGAGTCCCAACTCTCAAGAATTCACTCCCCTCACTGGCCTGACTGTCCATCTCCTCCTCCTCCAACTCCTCCAACTCCTCTTCTTCTGCCCATACACGCTGAACAGTGAAGGTCTGAGCAATGGTCCCCTCTTGTGTCTCGCCAACATTCTCCTCCTCTTCCTCCTCATCCTCCTCCACCTCCTCCGATATGCGCTGAGAAACAGACCTAAGGGTGCTTTGGCTATCAACAAGGGAATCTTCTTCCCCCGTCTCTTGTGAGGAGCGCAAAGCTTCCGACTTCATGCAGACCAGAGAGTTTTTCAACAGGCCAAGCAGCGGGATGGTGAGGCTGATGATGGCGGCATCGCCACTGACCATCTGTGTTGACTCCTCAAAGTTACTCAGCACCTGACAGATATCAGACATCCACGTCCACTCCTCATTGTAGACTTGAGGAAGCTGACTGACCTGACTACCAGTTCTGGTGGAAGTTGACATCTGGCAGTCTACAATCGATCGGCGCTGCTGGTAAACTCTGGATAACATGGTCAGTGTTGAATTCCACCTCGTGGGCACGTCGCACAACAGTCGGTGAGCGGGCAGTTGGAGGCGGCGCTGCGCTGCCCTGAGAGTGGCAGCATCTGTGCTGGACTTCCTGAAATGCGCACAGATGCGGCGCACCTTCGTGAGCAAATCAGACAGATTGGGGTATGTCTTGAGGAAACGCTGAACTATCAGATTTAACACATGGGCCAGGCATGGCACATGTGTCAGTCTGCCGAGTTGCAGAGCCGCCACCAGGTTACGGCCGTTGTCACACACAACCATGCCTGGCTTCAGGTTCAGCGGTGCCAGCCACAGATCAGTCTGCGCCGTGATGCCCTGTAATAGTTCTTGGGCGGTGTGCCTTTTATCGCCTAGGCTCAGCAGTTTCAGCACCGCCTGCTGTCGCTTAGCGACGGCACTGCTGCTGTGCCTAGAGCTAGCGACTGATGGCGCCATGCCCACGGATGGTCGTTCGGAGGAGGAGGTGGAGGAGGGGTGGGAGGAGGAGGAGGCATAGTAGGCCTGAAACACCTAGACCGAGGTAGGCCCCGCAATCCTCGGCGTCGGCAGTATATGACCAGCCGCAGGGTCAGACTCGGTCCCAGCCTCCACCAAGTTAACCCAATGTGCCGTCAGCGATATATAGTGGCCCTGCCCGGCAGCACTCGTCCACGTGTCCGTGGTCAGGTGGACCTTGTCAGAAACGGCGTTGGTCAGGGCACGGATTATGTTGTCTGACACGTGCTGGTGCAGGGCTGGGACGCACATCGGGAAAAGTAGTGGCGGCTGGGGACCGAATACCGAGGGGCGGCCGCCGCCATGAGGCTGCGAAAGGCCTCGGTCTCTACTAGCCTATAGGGCAGCATCTCCAGGCTTAGCAATCTTGAGATGTGCACATTAAGGGCTTGGGCGTGCGGGTGGGTTGCACTATATTTGCGTTTCCGCTCCAGCGTCTGGGGTATGGAGAGCTGAACGCTGGTGGATGCTGTGGAGGATCGTGGAGGCGACGATGGGGTTTTTGTGGCAGGGTCCTGGGCAGGGGGCTGACTATCAGCTGACACAGGGGAAGGAGCAGTGGTGTGCACGGCCGGAGGTGAACGCGCTTGTTGCCACTGAGTGGGGTGTTTAGCATTCATATGCCTGCGCATACTGGTGGTAGTTAAGCTATTAGTGGTGGAACCCCTGCTGATCCTGGTTTGGCAAATTTGGCACACCACAGTCCGTCGGTCATCCGGTGTTTCCTTAAAGAACCTCCAGACTTCTGAAAATCTAGCCCTCGCCGCAGGAGCCCTCGCCACGGGAGCTTCACTAGTTGACACATTTGGCGCTGATGCACCAGCTCTGGCCCTGCCTCTCCGTCTGGCCCCACCACTGCCTCTTCCAACCTGTTCTGGTCGAGGACTCTCCTCCGTCTCAGAAGCACTGTGTTCACCCGGCCTCTCAACCCAGCTTGGGTCTGTCACCTCATCATCCTCCGATCCCTCAGTCTGCTCCCCCCTCGGACTTCCTGCCCTGACAACAACTTCCCCACTGTCTGACAACCGTGTCTCATCATCGTCGGACACCTCTTTACACACTTCTTCCACTACGTCAAGAAGGTCATCATCACCCACAGACTGCGACTGGTGGAAAACCTGGGCATCGGAAAATTGCTCAGCAGCAGCAGGACAAGTGGTTTGTGACTGTGGGAAGGGTCCAGAAAACAGTTCCTCAGAGTATGCCGGTTCAAATGGCAAATTTTGCTGGGAGGGGGCAGACTGGGGGGGAGGAGGCTGAGGTGCAGGAGCTGGAGGAGTGCCGATTTCGGTGACATGGGTGGACTGCGTGGAAGACTGACTGGTGGACAAATTGCTCGAAGCATTGTCGGCAATCCACGACATCACCTGTTCGCACTGTTCTGGCCTCAACAGTGCTCTACCACGAGTCCCAGTAACTTCAGACATGAACCTAGGGAGTGTAGCTCTGCGGCGTTCCCCTGCTCCTTCATCATCAGCAGGTGGTGTCTCACCCCGCCCAGGACCACGGCCTCTGACCCCTGCAGTAGTTGGACGCCCACGTCCCCGCCCTCGTCCTCTACCCCTAGCCCTCGGGTTAAACATTTTGAAAATGAGAGTTATAACTTTAATTTTTTTTTTAACGTTTTTTTGTTTTTGTTTTTTTTTATTTGTGTGTTTTTTAGTTTTTAAAACCAAACGATGCTATCCTATTGCTATGGCTATTTTCTAGCCAAGTATAAAAGCACACTGCTATGCCAGATGAGATGACGCTGAGTTATGAAAAAAATAAACGTAAAATAAAAAAGGAAATGGCAGACTGTGCCTAATTGAAATCCAACCCCGGGCCCTAATAAATTTTCCCACTTCGGTCTTTGCGATGGATATGTGCGTCACTAAGCGCAAAACACAGTGGTCGCAAGTCTCACTCCAAATTGCTCACAATTTGCTAGTAGATGCACTGCAACAACTACAGCCACCAGCAGATCAACCAGAAATCAAATATATGTAACGCTATTGTAGACGTAAGTAAGCCTTTTGGATTCTCCTATGGCTATTTTCTAGCCAAGTATGAAAGCACACTACTATGCCAGATGAGATGACGCTGAGTTATGAAAAAAATAAACGTAAAATAAAAAAGGAAATGGCAGACTGTGCCTAATTGAAATACAACCCCGGGCCCTAATAAATTTTCCCACTTCGGTCTTTGCGATGGATATGTGCGTCACTAAGCGCAAAACACAGTGGTCGCAAGTCTCACTCCAAATTGCTCACAATTTGCTAGTAGATGCACTGCAACAACTACAGCCACCAGCAGATCAACCAGAAATCAAATATATGTAACGCTATTGTAGACGTAAGTAAGCCTTTTGGATTCTCCTATGGCTATTTTCTAGCCAAGTATGAAAGCACACTACTATGCCAGATGAGATGACGCTGAGTTATGAAAAAAATAAACGTAAAATAAAAAAGGAAATGGCAGACTGTGCCTAATTGAAATACAACCCCGGGCCCTAATAAATTTTCCCACTTCGGTCTTTGCGATGGATATGTGCGTCACTAAGCGCAAAACACAGTGGTCGCAAGTCTCACTCCAAATTGCTCACAATTTGCTAGTAGATGCACTGCAACAACTACAGCCACCAGCAGATCAACCAGAAATCAAATATATGTAACGCTATTGTAGACGTAAGTAAGCCTTTTGGATTCTCCTATGGCTATTTTCTAGCCAAGTATGAAAGCACACTACTATGCCAGATGAGATGACGCTGAGTTATGAAAAAAATAAACGTAAAATAAAAAAGGAAATGGCAGACTGTGCCTAATTGAAATACAACCCCGGGCCCTAATAAATTTTCCCACTTCGGTCTTTGCGATGGATATGTGCGTCACTAAGCGCAAAACACAGTGGTCGCAAGTCTCACTCCAAATTGCTCACAATTTGCTAGTAGATGCACTGCAACAACTACAGCCACCAGCAGATCAACCAGAAATCAAATATATGTAACGCTATTGTAGACGTAAGTAAGCCTTTTGGATTCTCCTATGGCTATTTTCTAGCCAAGTATGAAAGCACACTACTATGCCAGATGAGATGACGCTGAGTTATGAAAAAAATAAACGTAAAATAAAAAAGGAAATGGCAGACTGTGCCTAATTGAAATACAACCCCGGGCCCTAATAAATTTTCCCACTTCGGTCTTTGCGATGGATATGTGCGTCACTAAGCGCAAAACACAGTGGTCGCAAGTCTCACTCCAAATTGCTCACAATTTGCTAGTAGATGCACTGCAACAACTACAGCCACCAGCAGATCAACCAGAAATCAAATATATATAACGCTATTGTAGACGTAAGTAAGCCTTTTGGATTCTCCTATGGCTATTTTCTAGCCAAGTATGAAAGCACACTACTATGCCAGATGAGATGACGCTGAGTTATGAAAAAAATAAACGTAAAATAAAAAAGGAAATGGCAGACTGTGCCTAATTGAAATACAACCCCGGGCCCTAATAAATTTTCCCACTTCGGTCTTTGCGATGGATATGTGCGTCACTAAGCGCAAAACACAGTGGTCGCAAGTCTCACTCCAAATTGCTCACAATTTGCTAGTAGATGCACTGCAACAACTACAGCCACCAGCAGATCAACCAGAAATCAAATATATATAACGCTATTGTAGACGTAAGTAAGCCTTTTGGATTCTCCTATGGCTATTTTCTAGCCAAGTATGAAAGCACACTACTATGCCAGATGAGATGACGCTGAGTTATGAAAAAATAAATGTAAAATAAAAAGAAACTGCCAGACTGTGCCTAATTGAAATCAAACCCCTAATAAATTTTCCCACTTTGGTGTTTGAGGTGGATATGTGTGTCACTAAGAGCTAAACACAACGGTAGCAAGTCCCCCTGCTAATTCCTCACAATATGGTACTAGCTGCACTACTAGTGCCAGCAAGCCCAGCCACAAGCAAATAAAAAAAAAAGGATAACGTTATTGTAGCCCTAAGAAGGGCTGTTGGGTTGTTGTAGAATCACTCCTGCCTAACAGTAAGCTAATAGAACACCCTAACGCTTTCCCTGACCAGCAGCAGCTCTCTCCCTAGCGGCATCCAGACAGAGAATGATCCGAGCAGCGCGGGCAGCGGCTAGTCTATCCCAGGGTCACCTGATCTGGCCAGCCAACCACTGCTATCGACGTGTGAGGGTACCACGTCATGCTGGGTGGAGTGCAGAGTCTCCTGGCTTGTGATTGGCTCTGTTTCTGGCCGCCAAAAAGCAAAACGGCGGGAGCTGCCATTTTCTCGAGCAGGCGAAATACTCGTCCGAGCAACGAGCAGTTTCGAGTACGCTAATGCTCGAACGAGCATCAAGCTCGGACGAGTATGTTCGCTCATCTCTAGTCATGAAGTATCTAGTTGCATCTGGACCTGGGATCTATTAAGACTTATAAGATTATAAAAGGTACAAGGAGAAGTGAAAGCTTCAGCTAATGTTGTTGGGTTGGGTCTTAGTCATTGGGGGGGGGGGGTGCAAAGCATCTGATTGTACATGGACGATGGTGCCTAATAGTCCCTATGGGGCAAAAGAAGACATTGGGGCACATTTACTAAGGGTCCGAATTGGGCATTTCCGTCGGGTTTTCTGAATTGTACCGTTTTGCGCCGAATTGCCCCGGGATTTTGGCGCATCAGCGCCGGCTTGCAAGCGACGGAAATCGGTGGTTGTGGCCGTCGGACAACCCGACGGATTCGGACAAACCGCAGAATTTAAAAAAAGGAAATGTCTCGCAAGATCAGCACTTACATGCACCAGGAAGAAGCAGGTGAACTCCAGCGGACCTCAGCGCAGCAACGATGGATGCAGGAACACGGACGCAAGATCTTAGTGAATCGCGCCGGACCCGAATCCTCGTCGGACAACGTGCCACGGGATCGCAAAGTAAATCTTCCCCATTGGGATTATAAAAGAAACATTGAAGACTAAGAACTAGGATCTTCAAATCAAAGCAAAGGAATTGTTATAGGTGTAGGAGTTTCAGAGAATACAATTGTGCCTTGACCATGGTGCCTGAAGGTCCCTATGGGGCAAAAAAAGACATTGGGGCACTTTTACTTACCCGGTCCTTACGCGATCCTGCGGCGCGCTCTCCGTCGAGGATTCGGGTCTTCCGGCGATTCACTAAGGTCGTGCGCCCGATGTCCACCAGGTGTCGCTGCTGCGCTGAAGTCCCCCGGAGTTCACCATCCTATGCTGGGTGCAGGTAAGTGCGTGTCAAGCGGCACATTTTTATTTTTATTTATTTTATTTTTTTTAAATACCGAGGTTTTTCCGAATCCATCGAGTTCTTCGACGGCCATGCCCCCCGATTTCCGTCGCATGCATGCCGGCGCTGATGCGCCACAATCTGATCGCGTGCGCCAAAAACCAGGGGCAATTCAGCGCAAACCGGTAATTTTTGGGAAACCCTATGAAAAAGCGATCCGGACCCTTAGTAAATGAGCCCCATTGTGATTATAAAAGAAACATTGTACACTAAGCTGTGTAGGGATGTAGGTATGGGAACAGACAATTGCACCTGGGATATAGGAGAACATCATGACTTTTAAGGTACATTCTAGGAGAGGAGCCAGGAGCTTCACGTGTTGCCAATGGAGTTGTTGGGTAGGGTTGTGGTCTGGCAGAGCAGAACATCCAATTGCACTTAGACCATGAAGCATGAGTATGAAAGGCACATGGTAATTGAGGACGCATGAGCTTCAGAGCTTCAAGTGAGGTCAATGTAGTTTGGAGTAATGGGAGTAATAAGGAGTAATGTCTCCACTGCAGATGAAAGCCGGAGAAGGCGTCCCACTCCTGAGTCATTATTCTCTTCTTCCATAATTATGTTCCTGATGATGTCACCATCTCTGGAGTGCGTCCTATTAACCTCTCCATCTCCCTGACTCCCTTCAGAGGGTCTCGGAGAACGGCAGACAATGTAGTTTCAAAGGGAAAGTTTCACCTGAAACCGTCTCAAGTCTTCGCTCTGGTTTCTTCAAGAAGGTCAATGACAATGACTTGAGACTTAAAGACTTTTTTTTTGCCTGAATCCTTCATTATTAATGTAAGAGCTCCTTGCTGACCGCAGCACAACGGCAGAAACTGAAATCCAGGTTAATGAGGAGCCTCGCAGAACACCCCAAAGGGGACATAACATCTACAGCTCTGTCTACGGCTGAAGGTTTGCTCCGTCGTCACCTCTACTCCAGGCTGGTCTAGATAATTAATGGGGAAGTCTGGCTAAGAGAACACAAAATAAAAATACTATGTAAAATTAATTGTATTAATTGTGAGGGGAATCTCCCTCTTACACCAGAATCGGATGTTTGCTTGTGGGTGTGGGGGTCCATGGTAATGTGTTGGTAATCTGTTGATTTAAAAGCCTCTTCAAAAGGTCCTCCCCCAAAAGTATCTTTTTCTGTCTGGGGAAACCCAGTGCCCCTTTGACTTAAAGGGCATTTACCACCAGGATGAAGGACTGTATGCAAATGAGCCTGAGAGGCTCCAGACTCCATTGGCGTTCATGGAGCCTGGAGCCCCTCTTTAGGCTCATTTGCATACAGTCCTTCATCCTGGTGGTAGGACATCTAAAGGACCTCTTGCATCCATGATAAAAGTGTCTCCCAACCATAACCTGCTTCACCCTGGAAATTAAAAGCTGCTTTCCCCATGAAGATGTGACTCCCAAATCCTGACCTTGGCTTAGTTATACGACTTTCTTTTTTATCCAAGCTAATACTATTCTTCATAACCGCCTCAGGTGGATCTGACTTTGAACTATTGCTGCTGGCCCTGAACTTTGGCTTGTACCTAGATGCTGCCTGACTTCTTCCTACCCTGACCTTGACCTGTCTGTGACTATACTCTGCCTACCCCCTTTATATTCCTTCTCATGACCCCCTGAGACAAATGCCACCAGTTGCACATCTATGTGGTGAGGAAGCAGCCTTATAATACTGAGGCATAACAGTCCAGATCCTTGGAATGGCCTCCTTCCAATGTCATTGTGGTCCTCCCTGTCTTTCTAGTTCCTTGTGATCAGTTTTCTGATTCTTGACCTTTGTTATGTTCTTATATCTGAGCTGTTTTTGATAACTGTGACCTGATTTGACTTTGAACAGTATTTGCCGGCACTGACCTTTGGCTTGTACCTATATTCTGCCTGACTTCTGCCTGCCCTGACCTCAGCTTGTCTGTGACTATTCTTTGCCTGACCCCTGCTATTCCTTGGATGTCTTATGTCCCATCTGAGACAGATGCCACCAGTTTCACAGCTACAAAGGAAGCAGCTATATAATCCTAAAGCATCACAGCCCAGGTCCTCAGAATGTCCTCCTTCCCCCAAATGATGCCTCACCACAATGTCATATAAGAGTTAGGGAAGGAATTTTTCCCTCCTTTGCAGGTTTTTTTTTGCCTTCCTCTGGATCAACACAGTATAGTAAAAAAAAAAAATAGGTTGGACTTGATGAACTGATGTCTTTTTCTAACCTTATTTATTATGATACTGTCAGGCACCAGGGGTAGTGGACCCACTGGACCACCACGAACGAGGACGTAAGGCAGCACAGGATCATATTTGGGAACAGGACAGGCAGCACAGTATCAGAGTCAATAACAGAACTGGGGTCACAACGGGAATCCACAACACAAGCATAGGGCATTAGGAACAAGCTTTCTCTAAGGCTATGAGGCACAATGATCCAGCAGGGGACACATGAAGGGTCTGGATATTTTACACAATGGGTTGCCAATAAGAACCAATTATCAGCAAGCTGGCCCTTTAAATTTCCTGAAGCCGGTGCACGCGCACTAGGAGACGGGAATACGCATGCCAGACCGCTGAACCAGCGCTGGATCAAGGCAAGATGAGAAAGGGGTCCTGGGGAGCAGAGAGATGCACGGGTGCGCCTGTGACCCGGGACAGATACTATAATACCATTGTGGTCATCCTTGGCATGCTTGTCTCTGTGATTCCTATACTTTGCCCTTCACTTTGATAGATTATATTGTCTTAGATCTGCGCTGTTTGGAAAACTCTGACTTGATTTGACTCTGAACAGTGTTTTCCAGCCTTGACCTTTGGCTTGCACCCAGGTTATGCCTGGCTTCTGCCCAGGGCTGGATTATAGGCGGGACTCCCGGGGCTCGAGCCCCGGGGCCCCCACCATCTTGCCCCCCCCAGGGGGCCCCACCAGATCGCGCCCCCCGGTCCCTGACTCCTCAGCCGCCACCTCCTTTAGTCATCCGCCCACCCCGACACAGGTGACCGCCTCCCCGCATATCCCCCGCCGGAACATTCAGCCGTCCTCCGCTCCATGCCCCTTCACCGCCGGAACATTCAGCCGTCCTCCGCTCCGTGCCCCTTCACTGCTGGAATCTGCCTGGCTGTGACTTTCCCCTGCCTGACCCTCCTGGAGCTTTGTGCTGGCATCTCCTGATACCCTTGTTATCTGCATAAAGTAAGGACTAGATGGAGAGTTAGGATTCTGTGACATCCAAGTGCAGATTCCAGTACTGGGGTTGAAGGGTGTACATTGACAGGGTCACTTGGAAAATTCACTAAGGAGTAGTCCCAAGTCAAACTGGTCAGGTGAGACGGGGTTGTATCCCTAGAATAGTAGTGATGAAGTAGATTTTGGTGGACGCCTCCTCTCCTGCCATCTTCTTCTATTCCCATAAGGCCACTATAATATTTGGCAATGTTCTACGTCTTTCTAGAAGTCATTTATCTAGATTACATTCCTTCCTCTCCCCACAAGACTGCAGAAAATGATGTACTGAAAGATATTCTTGTTAGAAATTACCGGATACGTCCATTATCTTCTCTGGAGGAGCAGTTGGTAAAGTAGGGAAAATACATCTTGATTATTTGTACATTTTGGCTTCTTTGCGGTTGTGCGCGGCCAAATTCTGCTTTAAATATTAATGTTCCATCTCTAGAATATCTTCCTGCGGCCGGAGGGACACGGACATCTGACACTGCAGATTTCTCTGGCTAGGGGTGGAGCTGGCTGCTTTGTTCTTACTGATACAATATAACATAGACCGATGCTACATCTACAGATTCTATAGAAGTATCACTCCTCCCACTTGTTTCTATTGTTTCATACAAACAATGAGGATTTTTCCTAGTTGTTGACAGGATGAGGTCTCTAAATCATCCATGCAAGTAACTGTGCTAATGCTCTCAATAAATCAGCTCCTTCCCCCCCTCTCCCAGCGGGAAGTCCCAGCAAAATCTTAATCACTAATATGCAGCAAAGTGATATCCACAATACTGTCTGTATGTAACCGGATCACTGTGTCTACATATCTAAAAGATCCGGAGGGAATCGAAAGGTGCAAAGCATAACTATACTCAGTGCATACAACACAGAGATATTGTAGCCCCGTCCGCAATATAAATTATCCATCTATTTATCTATCAATCTTTTCTTTCCCACATTTGTCATCTATCTGTCTGTATAAAGGATATCTCTTTTATTTGCATAGATCTCTCAGTACATGAGGGGCATGCGCCATGTACCTCTACATTGTGTCTTTATGTAAATGGAGGGTTTCTATCGCCCTTCCTATATTTAAAATAGCGGGTGTAGGAAAAAAAAGATACAGGAGCAGATTTACTTACTCGGTCCGTTTGCGATCCAGCGATGCGTTCTCTGCGCTGGATTCGGGTTCGGCCGGGATTCATTAAGGCAGTTCCTCCGCCGTCCACCAGGTGGTGCTGCTGCGCTGAAAAGCATCGGAACGCGCTGGAGTTCACCGGCTCGGGCTGAGTGAAGGTAAGTGCGTCCCAAGCGACACATTTCTTTTTTTAAATGCAGCGGTTTTTCCAAATCCGTCCCCGATTTCCGTCGCGTGCATGATGGCGCTGATGCGCCACAATCCTATTGCGTGCACCAAAATCCCGGGGCAATACAGGGGAAATTGGCGCAAATCGGAAATATTCAGGTAACACGTCGGGAAAATGCGAATCGGGCCCTCAGTAAATGACCCCCACAGTCTTTGTCCTATGAAAACTGTATAAATCTCTGTGCCAGTTTTGATACATGTCTGATACATACTGTACATGAAAACACATGATAGATAGGAGATAGATAGATAGATAGATAGATAGATAGATAGATAGGAGATAGATAGATAGGAGATAGATAGATAGATAGATAGATAGATAGATATGAGATAGATAGATAGATATGAGATAGATAGATAGATAGATAGATAGATAGATAGATAGATAGGAGATAGATATGAGATAGATAGATAGATAGATAGATAGATAGATAGATAGATATGAGATAGAGATGTACAGGTAATACATATGAGATATATAGATGATAGATTTCTCAGATTATCTTTCGGCTTCTGTAGAATCGGTATAGTAATTATTATCTGTGTGCAGCGCTTGTGGTTGGATGTCGTCTCCTCTTGGCGCGGGTTTCTCGGTACATCTGCCTATTAATGTCAATTAAATGGTGAAACCAAGATCTATGCGGCGCTGATGATCCCTATGAAGCCATTAGGCTGGAAGATGCAAACTTTGATTGAAGCCTCATCCGGCAGAACCATCGCTTGGGAGCTTCAGCTGAGATTCTCATCCAGTCTATGGACTGAAACAATACAGCGTTTATTGTAAATTCTCTTTGGGAAATCATCCGGATAATTCCATTGAGATCACAAATAAAATGATGACTGCGATTGCAACAAGCTGCTCACAGCAACAGGACCTGCGTCTGGGGCATAGGCTCTGCCTGGTCATATACAGGGTCCTGCCCCCATAGGCACCAGTGATACTGACCTGCAGGCAAATATCTATCTGCAGATTCATAATGATACATTTTTCTATTTTCCATTCCAGTGTTATTTCTCTTCATCTGCCTCTTTGTTGGTGTCCCCTATGGGGAAAGACAGGAAGGCTCTGAAATGCGTCAGTGTAGTGGTATTTCTCTTCATCTGTCTCTGTGTGCTGGTGTGTCCTAAAGGTAAAGACTAGAAAGCTCTGAACTACTTCAGTCTAGTGGTATTCCTCTTCATCTGTCGCTTTGTTAGTGTGTCCTATGGGTAAAGACTAGAAAGCTCTGAAATGCGTCGGTCTAGTTTTATTTCTCTTTAACTATCCCGGTGTTCTGGTGTACCCTATAGGTAAGAGCTAGCAGGATTGAAATGCATCAGTTTAGTGTTATATGTCTTCCTTTGTCTCTTTGTGTTGGTACACCCAATGGGTTATGGTTAGAAGTTCTGAAATGCGTCAGTATAGTATTAATTCTCTTCATCTATCCCTGTTTTCTGGTGTACCCTATAGGTAAGAGCTAGCAGGATTAATATGCATCAGTACAATGTTATATGTGTTCCTCTGTCTCTTCGTGTTGGTGTACTCTTCGGGTAATGGCTAGAAGGTCTGAAATGCGTTAGTATGATGTTAATTCTCTTCATCTGTCTCTATGTTCTAGTGTACCCTATAGATAACAGCTAGTGGGATTAAAGTGCATTAATATAATGTTATATGTCTTCCTTTGTCTCTTTGTGTTAGTATACCCAATGGGTTATGGTTAGAAGTTCTGAAATGCGTCAGTATAGTATTATTTCTCTTCATCTATCCCTGTTTTCTGGTGTACCCTATAGGTAAGAGCTAGCAGGATTAAAATGCATCAATACAATGTTATATGTCTTCCTTTGTCTCTTCGTGTTGGTGTACTCTTCGGGTAAAATGGCTAGAAGGTCTGAAATGTGTTAGTATGATGTTAATTCTCTTCATCTGTCTCTACGCTCTGGTGTACCCTATAGGTAAGAGCTAGCAGGATTGAAATGCATCAGTTTAGTGTTACATGTCTTCCTTTGTCTCTTTGTGTTGGTATACCCAATGGGTTATGGTTAGAAGTTCTGAAATGCGTCGGTCTAGTATTAATTCTCTTCATCTATCCCTGTTTTCTAGTGTACCCTATAGGTAAGAGCTAGCAGGATTAAAATGCATCAATACAATGTTATATGTCTTCCTTTGTCTCTTCGTGTTGGTGTACTCTTCGGGTAATGGCTAGAAGGTCTGAAATGCGTTAGTATGATGTTAATTCTCTTCATCTGTCTCTACGCTCTGATGTACCCTATAGGTAACAGCTAGCGGGATTGCAATGCATCAGTACAATGTTATATGTCTTCGTTTGTCTCTTTATGTTGGTATACTCCATGGGTTATGGTTAGAAGGTCTGAAATGCGTTGGTCTAGTATTATTTCTCTTCATCTATCACTGTATTCTAGTATTCCCTATAGGTAAGAGCTAGCAGGATTGAAATGCATCAGTACAATGTTATATGTCTTCCTTTGTCTCTTCGTGTTGGTGTACTCTTCGGGTAATGGCTAGAAGGTCTGAAATGTGTTAGTATGATGTTAATTCTCTTCATCTGTCTCTATGTTCTGGTGTACCCTATAGGTAACAGCTAGCGGGATTGAAGTGCATTAATATAATGTTATATGTCTTCCTTTGTCTCTTTATGTTGGTATACTCTATGGGTTATGGTTAGAAGGTCTGAAATGCGTCAGTTTAGTATGAATTCTCTTAATCTATCCCTGTTTTCTGGTGTACCCTATAGGTAAGAGCTAGTAGGATTTAAATGCATCAGTACAATGTAATATGTCATCGTTTGTCTCTTTATGTTGGTATACTCCATGGGTTATGGTTAGAAGGTCTGAAATGCATCGGTATAGTATTATTTCTCTTCATCTATCCCTATATTCTGGTATTCCCTATAGGTAAGAGCTAGCAGGATTGACATGCATCAGTACAATGTTATATGTCTTCCTTTGTCTCTTCGTGTTGGTGTAATCGATGTGGCAATGACTAGAAGATCTGAAATGCGTCAGTATGATGAAAATTCTCTTTATCTGTCTCTATGTTCTGGTGGACCCTATAGGTAAGAGCTAGCAGGATTTAAATGCATCAGTACAATGTTATATGTCTTCCTTTGTCTCTTCGTGTTGGTGTAATCTATGGGTAATGGCTAGCAGGTCTGAAATGCGTCAGTATGATGAAAATTCTCTTTATCAGGACATTCTCAATGCCCTGAAATGCGACAGTCTAGTGGTAATTAGTGGTAAAAGTAAGGACTAGAATGAACTGAAATGTGCTGTATAGTGGTTTATCTGTCTCTTTCTGCTGGTCTCATCAGTGGGTAAAGAATAGAATGGTCTGAAATGCGTTAGTATAGTAAACTCTCACTTCATCTGTCCCATTCCGATTTTGCTGGATATCGTTTATGACCAGAAGGGTGTGAAATGCGTCAGTCTTGAAGAATTTATTTCCGTCAGTCTTTTTATGGTCCCTTTCCCTATAGGTAAGGACTGGAATGATCTGAAATGCGTCTCTTTCTGAAGGTTCCAGCTATGAAATGTGTAGATGAGTTTCTCTCGGCCATTTCAGAGATGCAAATATATTGTAAAACCCACAGATCCTACCATGCGCCTATAACATCTTCAGCTCTGCTACATCTTCCCCGCAGATGCTGTGTGTATTTCTGTGCCTATGTTATTGCTGCCCTGATTATTCCGGCCATTGCTATAACAGGGATAATTGTGTCGCTGGATGGGATCCGGCATCTCCTCGGAATGTGCAGCTCATTAGAGGAGCCCCGGCTTGGAGGAGGAGGAAGGGGCTGCTACAAATTTACAAATTAAGGCTGCAGACTAAGCGGAGACGAGAGAAAATCAACCCCTAATCTAATTCCATTCTCAGATTCCGAATTTCCACCTCGTCCTCTGCAACTTCACCAAGGAACGAGCCAAAAATTTACTATTTCACATTCTTTGGGTAATTGGATTAGAAGGGGGAAGGGGCCACATCCTGGCTGGCAGCGTCAGAAGCCTTGGCACCAGGGCATGGACCTCCGCCGTCAGTACCCAACACCTTTCAGTAGATGTTACTCTGTATTGATACTTTTCATTATGTTGTGCTACATCCTGACTTTCTAACAATACTCCATCTGTAACAGCAGATTCTAATTCCAAATATTTTGTTTAGAGATCTATGATGGACTATGATGTGACAAGGTCTCCAGGTCACTTCCTCTTGGAATAGTTCTGGTGTAGGTGGCAGCTGGTCAATAGACACCAGTGCAAGGAATCAGAGGGTCGGGCAGAGAGTAGTCAGGGACAAGCCGAGGTCAAATATTTTGTTTAGAGATCATTTTTGTTCTAACCATTTAAACCCTATAAAGGGACTGGACTATGATGTGACAAGGTCACCGGGTCACTACCTCTTGGAATAGTCCTGGTTTAGGTGGCAGCTGGTCAATAGACACCAGTGCAAGGAATGAGAGAGTCGGGCAGTGAGTAGTCAGGGACAAGCCGAGGTCAGGACAGGGTGAAATAAGAGTAAGAAAGGATGTGAGTCAGATGTCAGGTAAAGCCATAACTGAGAGTGTGTGCTCATCCTGGCCATCCTGATACATGAATAGAATGACAGAACTGCAGTGACCACTGACACAGCTGTAGCATGGGGATAAGACAGGATATTACAGCAGCACGGTGGCTTAGTGGTTAGCTTTACAGCCTTGCAGCGCTGGGGACGTGGGTTCAAGTCTCTGGGTCAACATCTGAAAAGAGTTTGTATGTTCTCTCTCTCTGTTTGCATGGGTTTCCTCTGGGTCCTCTGGTTTCCTCCTACACTCCAAAACATACTGCTAGGGTGATCAGATTGTGACAGGGACCGATTTGGCAAACTCTGCATGTGCTATATAACTAAAGGAATTATTGTTATATTATCATTATATACACAGATTCACTCTGATGCATCCTCCATCACACCCTGATCTCTGGGGGAGGAGTTAAAATTCCATCACTTCCTGTACAACTTCCTGTCTCTCATCTCCTATGCACGGCCTCTGCCGTAAAGCATCCACCCGCTGCTGCATGGACGTTACAGTAAAGAGGTAGATTTTCCCTATATTGCTGCTCCCCAGGAATGATTTTAAACATTAGAAACCCAATTTTTCAGTTCTAAAAACTTACAAGCAATTAATGAGATGCGTTAATTACACAAGACAATCGCTCCGCCTCCTATTGTACAATGATACAAATAATATAATAATAATCGGGCCTTTTTGCAGCAGTGAAGCTATTTATGGCCGGTGTCAGGTAATTGACACCATCAACATTAGCATATTGAAGAGACAATTGGGCGGCGCTCTGTAATCGTGTATTGTCACGGGGCGCGGCGTCTGCACTGATATACGGCTCCTTGCATCGCATGGCTTCTCCCTGGTGTCTCCTTCCTCCAGCTTCATGGCCTGACCCCTTGTTAAAGGAGAGGCGCTTCCCCTTTTATGGCTGCATCTCGTTACTGTGTCTCAGGATAGATAATGAGTGTCTGCCGGAAATTCTATGTATCTCATTGCTTTGTGGAAAATGGAAACCGAAATTTTTCAAAATTTCTAAAAAACATTTTTTTAATCAATTTTGTTATATTGTGGATTTCTAAGATTTTACATAAATGTGTGACTGGTGGGGGCTACCATTTCCCTGTCTTTCTAATCAGTGACTCCACTGCAGTGCCACCAAGGTGAGCGTGGTGGTGTCAGGTACTGCAGCTCAACCCATTCACATGAAGATGAATGGCTTCAGTACGTAACACAACCAAACTAATGACCATGCAGGTGCGACCATACAGGGGACATCTCTCCGGGGACAATACATAACACTGGCTGCAGAGAGCACAGAGCACAGCAGTGTGAGGTCTGATTACACATCTCTCCAGGGACAATACATAACACTGGCTGCAGAGAGCACAGAGCACAGCAGTGTGAGGTCTGATCACACATCTCTCCAGGGACAATACATAACACTGGCTGCAGAGAGCACAGAGCACAGCAGTGTGAGGTCTGATTACACATCTCTCCAGGGACAATACATACACTGGCTGCAGAGAGCACAGAGCACAGCAGTGTGAGGTCTGATTACACATCTCTCCAGGGACAATACATAGCACTGACTGCAGGAAAAAAGGAACAGATTGGAACGGCACCGTGCAGAGGTCGGGTGCAGGTCTTCAGAGCGGGTCTGACATGACTTGCTTAATACAATTAAAAAAGTAGGTTGAAGCAGCACTCCAATATGTAGTGAAGAAGAGAAAAGTTTATTCCACCATTGATGCGACGTTTCGCCTTATCATTAAATGCTTGAGAATGCCTTTAATGATAAGGCGAAACGTCGCATCAATGGTGGAATAAACTTTTCTCTTCTTCACTACATATTGGAGTGCTGCTTCAACCTACTTTTTTAATAGCACTGACTGCAGAGAGCACAGAGCACAGCAGTGTGAGGTCTGATTACACATCTCTGCAGGGACAGTACATAACACTGGCTGCAGAGAGCACAGAGCACAGCAGTGTGAGGTCTGATTACACATCTCTGCAGGGACAGTACATAACACTGGCTGCAGAGAGCACAGCAGTGTGAGGTCTGATCACACATCTCTCCAGGGACAATACATAACACTGGCTGCAGAGAGCACAGAGCACAGCAGTGTGAGGTCTGATTACACATCTCTCCAGGGACAATACATAACACTGGCTGCAGAGAGCACAGAGCACAGCAGTGTGAGGTCTGATCACACATCTCTCCAGGGACAATACATAACACTGGCTGCAGAGAGCACAGAGCACAGCAGTGTGAGGTCTTATTACACATCTCTCCAGGGACAATACATAACTCCGGCTGCAGAGAGCACAGAGCACAGCAGTGTGAGGTCTGATTACATGTCTCTCCAGGGACAATACATAACTCCGGCTGCAGAGAGCACAGAGCACAGCGGTGTGAGGTCTGATCACACATCTCTCCAGGGACAATACATAACACTGGCTGCAGAGAGCACAGAGCACAGCAGTGTGAGGTCTTATTACACATCTCTCCAGGGACAATACATAACTCCGGCTGCAGAGAGCACAGAGCACAGCAGTGTGAGATCTGATCACACATCTCTCCAGGGACAATACATAACACTGGCTGCAGAGAGCACAGAGCACAGCAGTGTGAGGTCTTATTACACATCTCTCCAGGGACAATACATAACTCCGGCTGCAGAGAGCACAGAGCACAGCAGTGTGAGATCTGATCACGCATCTCTCCAGGGACAATACATAACACTGGCTGCAGAGAGCACAGAGCACAGCAGTGTGAGGTCTGATCACACATCTCTCCAGGGACAATAAATAACTCCGGCTGCAGTCTGTAGGGTCACACTTGCTGACTGTTTAGTAACTCTACATTTTATGGTCTATAATTCTATAAAAATGATTCCTATAAAGTTCTGCTCCCTCCTTGGACCTTCCAGAATATTCTGCAGTGGAGTGTATAGCACAGCCTGATGCTACCCACCTGCTCCGCGCTGACCATGGAGAGTCCTCGGAGCGCGGCCACACCATCTGTTACATCAACCTGTCACTATCCGGAAGTTTCCACCACGGAACATAAATTATTGGGAGTTACTGTATATTTTGTAGGAAGCCATTAAAGGGGGTTTCCAGACACAGCAAATAGTTCATATAACTTGGTGTAACCACAAAAATAAAAGAAAATGAGATAATCATCTGCTCATCACAGATCTTGGATCAGATCAGGCAACTCTCCCCTGCAGGAGCCCTTCCCCATGTCTGTAAACAGATGCTAATTATTAGCCAAGAGAGAAAGGGTTAAAATAAATCAGACATGTGAAACTGTGGCCTGTTTTGGCTTTTGTATCTAATATGATGCGTAATCTGGCCATTGTGTATCTTGTTAGTAGAAGCAGAACTGTGATATGGATTTATATTCCAGGATTGTAGCTTCTCTACGTACACTGGGGATGTGTCCTCACACTGCTGTGCTCTGTGCTCTCTGCAGGCAGTGTTATATATTGTCCCTAGAGACATATTTAATTATACCTTTGTGTATGTTGTTAGTAGCAGCAGGACTGTGAAATATAGATTTATTTTCTAGGGTTGTAGCTTTTCCACGTACACTTGGGATGTGTCCTCTCACTGCTGTAATCTGTGCTCTCAGCAGGCCGTGTAATGTATCGTCCCTAGAGATATATGTAATGATACCTTTGTGTATGTTTTTAGTAGCAGCAGGACTGTGAAATACAGATTTATGTTCCAGGATTGTACCTTCTTCAAGTGAACTGGGGGTTTGTCCTCACACTGCTGTGCTCTGTGCAGCCAGTGTTATGTATTGTCCCTGGAGAGATGTGTAATCAGACCTTTGTTTATATGTAAGTAGCAACAGGACTGTGATATATACGGTTTTATATTTGAGTATTGTACTTGGGGCATGTTCTTACACTGCTGTGCTCAGTGCTCCCTGCAGCCAGTGTTATGTATTGTCCCTGAATACATGTTTAATCATACCATTGTGTATGCTATTAGTAGCAGCAGGACTGTGATATATGGTTTTATATTCAAGTTTTTATTAGTATGTAAGTTTCATATTGTTAATGTATTGTTATTTTATTGTATTTTATGTACTGTTTGTGTTGTCAAACTGGTTCTTTTTGCCTTTTCGGGGGCAATAAATTTATTATTATTATTATTGTACTCGCTGTGTGTTCTCACACTGCTGTTCTCTGTGCTCCCTGCAGCCAGTGTTATGCAGGGAGCATGAATACATGTGACATCAACCAGGTCCCTATCCGGAAGTTTCCACAACGGAACATTTATTGGGAGACTTATTGGGGATGTGATGTTGGGAAAGAAACGAGGCTTTATTCCTTTGTGTATGTTGTTAGTAGCAGCAGGACTGTGATATGGATGTATATTCCAGGATTGTAGCTTGTTAACAGTTTCCATTTCTGGATGTTTGAGTCTTTACTGCAGATGGGGCGGTCGGGGGGAGGGTCGTGCTCAAGCCAGTTGTCTTACAGTGAGACAGATCATTATGAAGGACGAATTTGGGGAATAGCGATGGACATTTGTGTATCTATACTACACGCACTACTGTACACAGATATTATAATCCTATTATGAAAGCCCCTGCGCAGATCTCTGACATCCCCTCGTTCCGCACACGATCCATTGTTTGATGATATTGATTCTTCTCCTCCGGCCTCCGTGATTTATGCAGTGTCACAAATTCAATCAAAAGTATCAAAATTTAAAAAAAAATTGTATCTGCCTTTAGTCCTGATAATCCCTGCAAATCCTCCTATAAATCATAACGATGGGACCTGGGGTCACGTAGGTGGACAATGGTGGACGGGGGCTCCTTGGTCATGGTCTTCTGTATCAAGGTCACAACTCAAAACTGAGGTCACAAGGAGGTTTAACCATTTTTCCTTTTTTTTCTGAGGTTTTGACCCAATTTAAGAGTTTAGTGACCCTTCCCCTCTTCTCCAGCCTCTCCCACCTTTGATGTTCTCCAGAAACTTCTTCTTCTGGACAATGTCCACGTGACATATTGGGGGTCATTTACTTACCCGGTCCTGTCGCGATCCAGCGGCGCATTCTCAGACGAGGATTCGGGTCTTCCGGCGATGTCCACCAGGTGTCGCTGCTGCGCTGAAGTCCACCGAGGTCTGCTGGAGTTCACCAACCTATTCCTGGTGCATGTAAGTGATTGATTTTGCGACACAATTCGTTTTTTAAATTCCGCGGTTTTTTTCCGAATCCGTCGGGTTTTCTGTCTGCCACGCCCCCCCTGTCACATGAAAGCCGGCGCGATTGTGCCAAAATCCGATCGCGTGCGCCAAAATCCCGGCGGAATTCGGCGCAAAACAAAAAAAGTCGGGAAGCCTGACGAAAGTGCGGCCATGGAGCTCTTTGTAAATGAGTCCAAAATTTAGATGCCAGAGAATCCAAAACCTCTGGGATTGGCTTCTGAAGAGTCATTTATAATGGTCACCGGCCAGGGATGAACCTAAACTTTCTGCAGCTTCAGGTGAGCTATAGAACGGCGCCCCCAATTCAACTGTAATCTATCAGGTTATTTTTTTGAGAAGTCGTTCCTCCTATGCTGGCATAAGGTGTCAAGAGATACTATTTTTAGGTGTCAGGTCCCCCTTTGTAGCAGGTGACTGCACAACAGTCTTGCTGCAGATGGTGCTGCCTGAGGCAAGAGGCTCAACTCGCCTCATTGATGGTGCATCCCTGTCACCAGCTAATAAATTCCATTAACTCAGAGTCATGCACTGAGTGAAGCAATCCTGGGCTCTGATTGGTGTACAAGGGACTACTCAACGTCTACACGTGACTGCCCAAAGACCCTTACGTGCAGGGACTCCTTAAGTAGCAGATGGTTGTATACAATCTGCCATACAGAACTTGCATTAAAATGTAGGGACTCCTTAAGTAGCAGTAGGACTCCATACAATCTGCAATACAGGACTTCATGCATTAAAATGTAGGGACTCCTTCAGCTTAAAAATAAGAGTCCCCACACTAAGGTTTACTCATTGGGGGTCATTTACTAAGGGCCCGATTTGCGTTTTCCCGACGTGTTACCCGAATATTTCCGATTTGCGCCAATTTCCCCTGAATTGTGCCAGGATTTTGGCGCACGCGATCGGATTGTGGCACATCGGCGCCGGCATGCAAGCGACGGAAATCGGGGGGCGTGGCCGAACGAAAACGCCGCATTTAAAAAAAAGAAATGTGTCACTTGGGACGCGCTTACCTTCACTTGGTCCGGCCCGGTGAACTCCAGCGCATTCAGATGCTTTTCAGCGCAGCAGCGCCACCTGGTGGACGGCGGAGGAACCACCTTGATGAATCCCGGCCGGACCCGAATCCAGCGCAGAGAACGCGCCGCTGGATCGCGAACGGACCGGGTAAGTAAATCTGCCCCATTATCTACTAAAGTAGGTCAAGACTGTTAGTAAACGAAAGATGATCTCCTCATCTAAAACGACAATTAATGGAAACAAAAACCAACATCGGCGCTAGGTGCTCCGCCCAAATACATGTCACTGTCTATCAGGTGTGATCAGGTGCCCCTGCTGGTCAGTTAGCACGCTGACCACGCTGATGTACATGGTTTTGGATGTTCTGACATGACACATGACACTTGGTCTTATGATGCCAAAATGTGAGCAGCATGATGAGGAGGACTGTCTACATATCGTTTCTAAGTGAACCAGGACACTTAATTGGATCTGACACCTTTCTGTTGAGCTGCTTTGTTAGAGAAAATCAAGTTGTGCAAAACGTAACAAAATATTGGACCCGGTTATTCACAAGTTTAGAGAAGGTCACAGTAAGTTCACCTCTAAAGGTTAGAGTTCATTTAAGGTTCATCCTGAAATTTCACTTTTAAATCAAACATCTATATCTTTTTGTCTTGTGAAGTTGGGGGTGATGAGTTGTTTTGGGTCCTGTGACTGTGTGGGGCACGTCTCAAGTATGTCCTCCCGTATTAGCATTCTCCTTAGGTTGAAGTGGAATAAGTCACCACTATCCCTCTACTTATGGAGCTTCAAAGCCGGGATGAGATCTTTTCAAGGCTTGAAGACCCGGTATTTTATATACATTTTCTCTAGATTTGGAAATTGTAGCTGTATAAAGTAGTCCCAGCTGAGCGCTCCACGTTCACATCTCCAGTCTTCAAGGGCTACACAGAGGCCGTCGTCTTAGAAGTCTTCCGTCTGTTCCCTATTTCATCTGTGACTCTCAGTGAAAAAGCTTTTATGATTAAATCTGCAGAAGGTCATATTACGACTCGGATATAAACGTGTCACTCCGTTACGCTCCATTCAATTGATGCAAAAATGAAATGCCGGAACGTGATGGGGAGATGGATCTGCTCTAGGACGCCTGTAGAGGTCCATGTGCAATGGAGTAGTAGGAGCGGTTCCTGATCGCTTGTCTTATGACTGGTCACATTGGGTCAAAACTTGTGCAAAGTTCTATTATTATGACGTTTTTTATGAGTTTCGGAGATGTTCATTGGGAGCTTATAACCAGGGAAGCAAAAAGAAGCTGTGACAGCGAAAAATCCATCTTATCCTACCAAAGAATCCAATACAGTTCACTGCCGGTTTTAGTTTATCTTGACCTGCTCTATACCTTGTATATTTCTGGTATTTTGATCTTAGCTCCTGTTCGGACTACTCTCCTGCTTTTGTTATTTTGTACTTTGTTGCTATCTCTGTTGTGACCCGTCTTGTTGTCCATTCTTCTTTATTTCTGTTGTTTGTCTTGTTATTTGTTTGCACTTTGGAACAACACAAAAATACTGGCTATTATTTAGGGTGAATTTTGTAAGTAGGTAGGGCTTGTTTGGGGGGATGAGTATCAGGACTTACTCTCTGTGTCCCTTTCATTACAAACTTATTGTGATTGTTGTCCACAGGTAAAACTAATAGTGGTCAATCAAGTGATAGAATTGGCTGTAAATTACAAATATTTGGGGGTCCATATAGATAGAGAACCAGGAAGTTATACCCATGGAGAAGTAAAAGAGGACCTTTTACCACTTTAACTTCTTTAAGTTGCAGATTAGGTTCTATTGTCAGGTAGGTGGTTCTGGGCTGTCTCCTCTTTCCTTTGACCACCCACCTTAAAATATTAGAAGCTAAAACTAGCTTGATTGCTCAGGAATGCTGGAGGATAGATAAAAAAATTCCAACTAATCACCGGATTATTGGATCAGCACCTAGCAAAGGATGAAAAGAATGGGGGTTTGATAAAAGATCTGTAGCAGAAGAAGAGGATGGTCTGGAAATCCACCATCACAATCCATGATAAACCAGGGGCACTTCCTCATAGAACTTATCACTGTGACTGGGGTAATCTTCTTATATTTGTTATCCATGGCCTCCTTCCTTCTAAAATCAACTATTAGAATTATGCTGATGAGCCAGAAGAGCTCTGGGGCGTTACCAGAGCCCCTCTGCCATCGATGGGGGTCATTTACTAAGGGCCTGATTTGCGTTTTCCCGACGTGTTACCCGAATATTTCCGATTTGCGCCAATTTCCCCTGAATTGCCCCGGGATTTTGGCGCACGCGATCGGATTGTGCCGCATCGGCGCTGGCATGCACGCGACAGAAATCGGGGGGGCGTGGCCGAACGAAAACCCGACGGATTCGGAAAAAAAGGTCGCATTTAAAAAAGAAAAGTGTCGCGGAGCTTGCACTTACCTTCACTAGGAATAGGCCGGTGAACTTGAGTGCGTTCCGATGCTCTTCAGCGCAGTAGCGACACCTGGTGGACGTCAGAGGAACTGCCTTAATGAATCCCGGCCGGACCCGAATCCACTGCAGAGAATGCGCCACTGGATCGCGAATGGACCGGGTAAGTAAATCTGCCCCTATATGTGTTATCTTCATAACCTCTCTAAAAATAAACTTTTGTATCTTATTTCTATTCTATGTACGGTATAAGCTGTAATACCCCTACCGCGCCCTGCAATAACACCCACATTCCTATCGAGAAGCCATCAGTCATAATTCCCCTGTAATGGAACATGCCACCGTTTTTTTCTCGTTGAAGTCTATGAGAAAAAATGGCCCAGAGACGCGGCACGGATCAATAGATTTCTATACATTCAACACAAATGTGTAATGCGGCTTAGAACCAGGCGGAGAGCGATGAAGATAAATTACAACCTTGGTGATGGATGTAACGACGTCCATGTTGGGTTTTTTTTATCTAGCGTTTAGTCTTCATAAAAACACTAAAAATGCACAATAAATGTCCCTCCCGCTCTGGATCTTGACTCCACTAATTCTATTTTGAATGATTTCACCATTGTAGATAGAATAGATTACTCTGTGCTTGTCTGTGATTGGTTGTAAGACAGCTGGCTGTAGCAGGAGCGGTCGTTGCACTGCCTGATCCTTCACCGATGGTTGGGTTAACCCTTCATCTCTTCTCACTCACTGGTCCTTAGGGCATGTATATTGGCATCACTTAGATATGAAGGACTATTGTATCACCTGAAATCCCTGAATCTGAATGGAAACATTGGGGGTCATTTGGCACATGTGATCGGATTGTGGCATGCACGCGATGGAAATCGGGGGCGTGGCCATCCCAAAACCCGACGGATTCGGAAAAAACGCTGTATTTTTTTTTTAATAAAATGTGTCGCTCGACATGCGCTTACCTGCACCCAGCAACGGATGGTGAACTCCAGCGCAGCAGCGACACCTGCCCCAATGGGACAGATTTACTCACCCGGTCCTGTCGCGATCCAGCAGTGCGTTCTCCGACGAGGATTCGGGTCTTCCGGCGATTCACTAAGGTCCTGCGCCCGATGTCCACCAGGTGTCGCTGCTGCGCTGAAGTCCGCTGGAGTTGGCTGGAGTTCACCATCCGTTGCTGGGTGCAGGTAAGCGCGTGTCAAGCGACACATTTTTTTAAAAAAATACGGTGGTTTTTCCGAATCCGTCGGGTTTTCCCCCGATTTCCATCACGTGCATGCCGGCGCCGATGCGCCACAATCCGATCGCGTGCGCCAAAATCACGGGGCAATTTTACGCAAAACGGTACATTTTTGGGAAACGCGACAAACAATAGCGATTCGGGTCCTTAGTAAATTACCCCCATTGAGTCTGATCATCTCCACTCCTGACTCTTGGGTGATTCTTAGACTTAATTTTTGTGTCCCATCTCTGATCTTCAGATCTCCCATAGCATTCATGGCTTGCTTCTTCTTTCCACACTAACCTACACCTGGACTCTCCGTCTAGCCGGAATCTCGCTTTTTATTGACCAACACATGCGTCTTATAACTTACTTTCTCTGGTGGCTCTAGGTCCCGGGTCAACCATCACCATCTCTGAGACCACTTCAAGACCAAGTATCCCTGTGGCTCCCCCCCCCCCCCCCCCCGAGAAGATTTCTGAATTGGGGTTAAAGGGTGCAAACCAAGGAAGTTGAAAGGGTAAAGCTTTTTTGATCGGACTGGAAGGGAATAGACTACACTGGGGAACACTCATTTTGGTTGGAACTATTTTGAAGTTTGTTTGGGGCCGGGATTCTAGAAATTATTCCTGTTTTCCCCGATCATTTCTACTTTTGGAGATCTGGCATTGCAACCTTACGAAGTATATGGCGCTCAAACTAGTGGCCACACAATATTGTACTAAAGAAATTTCGGAATTTCGTGGCTGTAGATCAGAGGTTTTCAATCAGTTTTTCGAAACCAGTAATCAGCCATCATACGTTTATCCCAACATCCATTGCGCCTATTTCTTGATTGAAACACTCAACGTCTCATAAACTAGAGCTGCTAAAGAGAAACGGAAGGTATTTTCGGAATCAGCAGCTCCAAAATACCCAGAGTCAGGTGAAAAACTTCATATACCACGAAAAAAAAAAAAAATTTCATTTGTTCCCCGGTGTTATCTACAACCCACCGGCTGTTATAGTAATCCAGAAATGTTCGAAACTTCATTCATTTACGCGATCATGTAGAATTTTTTTTTATGTGGTTGACTTTGCATACGCATCATTATATTATTTGCATATTCATAATCCAAACAGTTTAACTGTTTGTGATGGTAACAAATCAGAAACATGGATTATTATGCAAATAATATAATTGTAACATTATTAAATGTATCGTTTCAATTCTAAAACACGTAAAATCTATTCTCCCGTCTCGCTGATACGAGAGGCGCTTTAATAACGTTACTTGTCATCTCACCCCCTTTTGTCCTTTACACGTATAAATAATTTAGAACTGGTGCTCAGGAAAGAAAAAAAACGGGATGAGGCGGAGGATTGGATGTCTAGCCGAAAATAAACCTGGTTGCAGATGAGTATTGAGCTGCGGTAGTGATCTGCCCATCTGTCCTGCTAATAAAATGCATCATCCGTGTGTGCCACCTACTGTACACATCACCCCCTTCCACATGGTATTAGTCCAAAAATCCTCCTAAAAATGTATTTTTTTTTTTTAATTTTAAAATTTAAAAATTTTTTATTTTGTAATATTACATCTATCCCTTTACTGCGCTCATATTCGTCCTGTTTCTCTTCTTGACTTTATTGTTAAGTCCTTAATGGCGGCTCTATCCGCTGTTTAGTGTAATCACCAGTGACAGCCTCTATCTATAGCAGATGGCCTGAGCCCTTGTAATCAAGAATCAAGAGCCATCGGCTCCCGCACCGCAAAACGTATACTGAGCGACAACTGGACAGATGGGTGTCACCGCTCTTAGAAAAAGTTACTTTACAGCTTCCTGCTCTCTCATTTGGGTATTAAATGTCTCAATAAATCTATTTATACGACCGCCAGAGTTATGAGCAAAAGGGGAGGCAGCATCAAAATGTCGTAACAATGCTGGAGGCACATAAAGTATTGCTGGAGTGGACTTTAATGGATAGATCCTAAGAAGATTACCATCACTTAAGGTCTACGGATAGTAAAATTATGTAAAAGCAAGAAATAAATATATTTCTTTAAATGACTGGAAATAAAGAACAAAAAATTCAGTTTCTCAAAAAAAACATAAAAAAATTAAACATAGGACAAACATAAACAAAGTTGGTAAATAAAAAATATATATACACGCAGTCCCCGGGTTACATACAGGATAGGTTCTGTAGGTTTGTTCTTAACTTGAATTTGTATATAAGTCGGAACTGAATATTTTATAACTGTAACCCCAAATATTTTGGGTTTCTATGACAATTGGATTTTAAAAATGTTGGTTTGTCATAAAAACCAGGATTAACAATAAAGTTTTATTGCAGACACCTCTGACAACTGTTTAGTAAATGACCAATTGCCAAACGTCCATTTGTAACTCGGGGTCGTCTGTAAGTCGGGTGTTCTTAAGTAGGGGACCACCTGCATATGTGTGTGTAAAATTCAGCATTGCAAAGTACAAAAAATGTACAAAAATGTCACATTGTTGGTCAATCATACAAAAAACCCTGATATTTACATAAAACATTTTTCCTATTGCCATATTCTCACACCTGGAACTCTTCAAACTTTGTTTTCCATTGATGAGTAAGTTGTTACTTTTTGTGGGACCACATTTTCATTGGTACCAGAACTGTACCTGGGTGGAAAAATGGTTAAACATTGGTGATTTAGATTTTTGGGGGGACTTGATTTCATCTGTGTGTATATATATATATATATATATATATATATATATATATATATATATATATATACAGTATATATATATGTTCTAGGGTAGGGGTCAGGAACCTTTTTGGCTGAGAGAGCCATGGACGCCACATATTTTAAAATATTATTCTGTAAGAGTCGTACAATATGCACATGCCTCCCAGTAGATAGGTAGCCCCAGCACACGACTCCCAGTAGATAGCTAGCCCCAGCACATGACTCCCAGAAGATAGGTAGCCACAGCACATGCCTCCCAGAAGATAGATAGTCAAAGCATATGCCTCCCAGTAGCTGGGTAGCCCCCAGCACATGCGCCCCCGATATATTGGTAGCCACATCACATGCTTCCCAGAAGATAGGTAGTCACAGCACATGCCCCCAAGTAGATAGGTAGCCCCAGCACATCTCCCAGAAGATACGTAGTCAAAGCACATGCCTCCCAGTAGATGGGTAGCCCCAGCACATGCACCCCCAATATATAGGTAGCCACATCACATGCTTCCCAGAAGATAGGTAGTCACAGCACATGCCCCCAAGTAGATAGGTAGCCCCAGCACATCTCCCAGAAGATACGTAGTCAAAGCACATGCCTCCCAGTAGATGGGTAGCCCCAGCACATGCACCCCCAATATATAGGTAGCCACATCACATGCTTCCCAGAAGATAGGTAATCACAGCACATGCCCCCAAGTAGATAGGTAGTCACAGCAAAAAAAAAAGAATATTCACCTACCTGCGCTCCCTGAAGCCAGCTCCTGTACCAATGTTTTCTGTATCAATTTTAGTTGTTACTACTTTTTCAGATCTTTCATGGTGTTTGAACAAACTGTGCTAAGCCATAACCAAGCCCCTGGGGCTACAGAATGGCCCCCATGCACAGTCACTGTTTAGGTGCCGCCATTGGGTATAATACAGCAGACACCTACCCTTTATGGAGCAGGCTTATCTTGTGAGCAGTAATGAGCAGACTGTTTAAATTCGGGTTTGGACGAGTTTGGTCGAACTGAATTTTAAACCGAATTTTTGGTAATCTGGTTACTCAACCAGGACCCCAACCAGTAGCACCAGTGACCAATGCTGACACCGATTGCTGGTGTTAACTGTTTAAATGCTGCAGACAAAGGCATTAACATGCCGAATTTCAAAATCTTGTTCGGCTCCGGATTCGGGTAACCAACCCAGACCCCAACCAGTAACACCCATGATTGGGCTTGCACCAATCGCGGATGTCAACTGTTTACATGCTGCTACATACCACCATTCAGGGGATGGTCATCACTCCCAATAGCCTTACCGGGGTGCGACAATTCTCCCCAAAATGGCGGCGGTTAGTGCCGGCACTGCCTCAGCCTTTTTGGGCATTAACAGGGTAAGTTGAGCTGAATCTGGCCTCAATTTGGGTCCACTCAACACTACTTGTGAGCCATCTTCATACAGTAGTTCCAAAATTGCAACTTAAATTATGTTGGGCAACCGGAAAATTTTAGGGACCACGGGACTAAGACACAGATGAAAAAATTATAATCTATAACAGTGATGGCGAACCTATGGCACTGGTGCCAGAGGTGGCACTCAGAGCCCTTTCTGTGGGCACTCGGGCCATCAGCCCAGGACAGAGTTCACCAAACAGGACCAAATCCATAAAATCTTCCTTCAGTCCTAGGCAACTTATGAGATGCTGCGCTCAGCGCTATTTTACAGCGACTTCATTGACTGTTTGGAACTGCAGGAAAAGTGAGGTGGTGTTGACAGAACTTCATTATCTTTGTAGGTCCTCCTGCTGGACCCACCATTCTTCCTAAACAGAGAGACCCTGGAGAGAAGCTCCAATGATAGCCTGAATTTGCCCTCCTTCTTTCAACTGTATTGGTGGCCTCAGGGGGCCGATACAATTAAAGAAGTGGAAGAACAGGTAACAATAAGTTACTGCTTAAAATGGCACGTTGGCACATCAGGGTAAATAAGTGGGACCTGGTTGTAGTTTGGGCACTCGGTCTCAAAAAGGTTCGCCATCACTGATCTATAACATGCAACAGAACCAGTGTAGATGTTTTACTCTTGAAAGAAAATGTAGACTTTTCAAAAACTATTTAAAAAAATCGGTCAGTTGTGTCGTAAATATGCTGCACATACCTGGACAATTGACAACATTTTTTTAGATGACCGACCAACATTTTTGTTGCTTTTTTATTTTCTAGTTCCTATAATATTTATGATTCTCCTTTATTTCTCTTTCTCTTTGTTGTCCTCTAAACATATTCCAGTGCACCCCCCCTAGAAGACCCTCCGTACATTTTTAATTATTTTATTTTTTTACAATTGTTTTAATTTACTACAATAAAAACAGAGATAATTTGATTCTTGAAAAAAAATAGTTTACATTATTAAAAAAAACTAAATCTTTTTTTTTTCCCCAAAAATATCTTCTTTGCTTTCAGGCATTTTTATAAGGGAGTCACAATGAATGCAATTACTAAAGCTGATTGTTCATGTGCAGATGAACTCCCAGGGGCCACTTTTCATCTGTGAGGCTGGTGGCAGTTCCTGTTACTGAATTTCGGATTGCCTTCAGGAAAATTCCGAGGATTTTTTTTTTCCCCCTTCGGGGCTTTATAATTTTGGAATAGTAAAATCTTCCAACAGATGAGAAAACTAATTTTAACTGGTCCGGTTAAAGATTAAATTTAAATTAAATCAGATTCCGGAAAAAAATAAATAAAACATATTTTATTTTATAGTTTTTATAGTTTTTATTTTATAGTTTTTATAGTTTTAATTTTGTGTATTACAGATCATTTCATTCATAAAAACACAGTATTTTTTTTTTATTTTTGAAACATTGGGGGTCATTTACTAAGGGCCCGATTCGCGTTTTCCCGACGTGTTACCCGAATATTTCCCTGGGGTTTTGGTGCACGCGATCGGATTGTGGCGCATCGGCGCTGGCATGCACGTGACCCAAATCGGGGGGCGTGGCCGAACGAAAACCCGACGGATTCGGAAAAACCGCCGCATTTAAAAAACCGAAAGTGTCGCAGAGCTTGCACTTACCTTCATCCAGCATAGGATCGTGAATTTGAGTGCGTTCCGATGCTCTTCAGCGCAGCAGCGCCACCTGGTGGACGTCGGAGCTACCTTAATGAATCCCGGACGGATCCGAATCCACCGCAGAGAACGCGCCGCTGGATCGCGAACGGACCGGGTAAGTAAATCTGCCTCATTATTTCCTTATTTGTAATACATACCGTATATACTCGAGAATAAGCCGACCCAAGTATAAGCCGAGACCCCTAATTTTACCACAAAAACCTGGTAAAACCTATATTTTTTTTACTCGAGTATAAGCCGAGTTTGGGTTTTCAGCACATTTTTTTGTGCTGAAAAACTAGGCTTATACTCGAGTATATATGGTAACCTAAATAAGTAAAAACTTTCAATTCTAAATCATCTTAAAAACCTAAAAATCTTTTTCTGTTTTCCAGTTTGATCCATTTTTAATGTTATTAAAAAGAAATTGGATTTAGAAACAAAAAACACACTAAATCATAAAGATTAGTTATATAAAACATAACATTTGAGAAATTCTAAATATCTATTAAAAATTATTTTAAAAAAATGAAAAATAGGATATAAAAATCTTTGGCCTACACAAGTGCCTAATTTTTAATTTACAAGTTAAAAGTAAAAATTAAGTAAAAATTAAAGAAAAAAAGAGAAAAAACAGACAAAGGTCATTAGTTTAACTCAATTTTTCATATTCTTGTCTATCTTGTTTTTTGGTTTTTTTTGCCATGAAAAATGTAGAGCATTAGATAGTTGAAGGCATCTACTTATTAATTCATGTACTTAATTTCCATTAACCTCATGGGGAGTAAAATAAAACTTAATTGCCTGAATGTTGCCAAGAGGCGTCATGTCGAGTTATTATGTCAAATATTAGATACTAATCTAATGAGTTGGAATTTTTACTGCTGATGCAAATGTAACATAAATAGGAATTCTAGGCATTTTACAAATTAAGCAAATATAGTGAACTTATATCTTGTGCAGTGAACTTTTGAGTACTTTAAAAAGAAACAAAATGGCAAATTGTGTCAAAGGTTAACTGATAGTTTTAGGGGTTGTCACAAAATGCCCTCTGCACTCAGGGAGGACACGTGGGACAATGAGGCCTAAACTGAGCATTATGAACTGTCACAAGCCTGCTTGGCTCTGCATATCCAAGGCGACATTGGACAACTTGAAGACAGTCCCACCCTACACCGAAACGAAGACACAAAACAAGACTCACAAGCCAAAAAACAAAATAAATCAAGGTCAGGGGTCCTGACTACTGATGGAGATGGTGTGGAAAAGTATTACATGGCCATTTACTAGAATGAGCTACTAGTACTACATTATACCTTCCAAACTCAATCAATTAAGGATCTAGAGCCAACGATTTTGGTTTAACTCTCTGTAGACAAGGGGTAAAAAAAGACTTCTCATTTTAATATAATATGACCTTATTTTGAGGTTAGTATTATAACCACATTAGATAACTACAAACATCATGGCTGGTCAGGGTGCTGAAGACCCAATACACAACATACACAACCACACGATTCTACACTTACTATAGATGTCAGTCAAACATTTGATTAACCAAAAGCTACTTTATTCATCTCATCTTTACCCCATCTGTCCGATTCTTCTCCCCCCGATCCTGATATCTGACAATTCTTCTCCACTGACCATCCACATCTTGTATATGGGAAGGGTGGGACATCTAACATTTGGCGACTGTATATGGCAATATTAAGACTTGATTAGAGTTGAAGGAAGCCAATGGTCATGTTCTGCGTTGGGGTTCAGCTGACTAGGACATATTGGTGGATAGGTGGCCAAGGTGACAATCATAGCCATTGTTAATTGTGAGTGGTCAATTTACCAGATCGGCCGTATATCCGGGTCAGGCGACCCGAATGCTTCATCAAGCCCTCATGGGTTGGGTTATGAGTGGGTCTTACACGATTTCTCACTATTGTGTGAAATAGAGAGGTGATAACTATGTGGAACATTTTGGTCACGTCTTGCCTTTTTGGAAATAATTTGGTCAACTTTTTGGACATTCTTTGTCATTAAATTAATGGCGACAGATCTGTGGATCATTGAATGGATCTATGAATGCCTAAAATACCAGTGGGGCCCTCACCTACAAGAAGTACAGGGTTCCTGGTCAGCACAGGCTTCATTGGGTCCATGGAGAGGACTTTCAAGGCCCTTTGAGGTCCACAGTGATTCCCATAAAGTCGTCATTCCCTTTAATACACTTTCTTGTACAGTAGCTTGAAATTTTTTCCCAAGTGGCCAAGTCCGGTTGACAATTGCTCAATGAGGACTTCATTATATTTCCCTTTAAGATGTTTTCTTATCTTCCCTGGTGCCTTAGAGATTCTATATCCCATATCAGTCTGGCCTATGAGATCCCTAATGTCTGCCCTCTAAGAACACATGAATCTCTTATCCGAGATCATTTCCTTAAAGACCTCACCAGCGGACGGCCCGCCACAAATTCAATTTCATGGTATTACTTAGTGCGGTTTCACTACTAGGAAGTAATTTGCCTTTAATGGAAATGGCAGAGCTCCTCATTATTGTACATTGCCCATGGGAATTTTACTAAGCTAACCTATGTAAATGTCTGGAGCTTCGCAAAGCGCCTATAGCCTGAGAGGATGAGGGACGGAGCAGTAGTTACATCTCGAGTCACATCTCTACGAGTAATAAGATGAGGAAGCTCAGTGCTAATATTTTCTCTATGTAAATCTAGTCTTATACTTCTTTTAAAGCTTTTCTGCAGATTTGACTTGGCGGGGGTCTTTGTTGTACCCCGGATGAGTGGAGCCGCACATTCTCCTCCTACTCTATAATCTCCATGGTGTAGATGTAGATAACTCAACCTCGTACTTGGCTACCTCCATTAGTTCCATAGACAGTGATGGACCGGTTGTGTGCATGTGCAATCAGTCACTCCATTCTTGTGGGTGCAACAGGGGAACAACAACCCCATTTCTCGTGATCCCATCACTGAGACCCCCGAGTCAACAAGTTAGCGCCTATCCTTTTGGTAGAGAATCGCTTGTTGTCACTGGACAACTCCTTTAAGACAGCGCATAACTACTCCTTTTGAAGGTACAGAACTACTCCAAATACTATTTGGTTACATTATAAATGTTGCAGAAGTAGTGGTCCCTTTTAGTGTCATATTTGGGCTCCTTGGACCCACCAGAAAAAAAGATCCTCGGAGTCGGTTCTCCATCAATTCCTTGAAGAAGACCCAATGGCCTCCAAATTACAGTCCTGATCCCCTGTGGTCCAAGATTGGATGAGATTCTGGACCCACCATAGGGTCTTCTGGTGGGAAAGTTCTACGCTGGCCCTTCTAGTGATAATTATCATATCAAGCTCTCAGTTTCCCCCTATAGACATGTTTGGTCATTGTAACTTTTTAAAGACAAAATCTAGTTATGTGGTGGATACATAAAAGAACAGGGGACATTAATTAGATAGGACTTGTAACCAGGTGGATGAGAAGCAAAAGCAAAGTCATGGGAAAGTGTCACCAAACGGGTTTGCCATTGGGTGTCATCCATGTGACCTCTTTCGGTTTTGCCCTTTAATCCCTATGGACGTTACAGGAGGGAGATCAAAGGGCGTTCCCAATGAAGGTGACAACTACTGGCTAAGAGACATCGATGTGAAGAGTTGCACACATGAGCCAAGGCTAAGACAGGCAGCGTTTCTGCAGAGTCAAGAATGTATAAAGTGAGAAGTAATGGTGGTCAACATGGTAGATCCACAGGTCAAGAAATTCAGGAAAGAAACCAGAGTCGGGTTCTGAGGACTAGAGTCGGGACCATAGTCAGGTTCTGAGGAAACTGGAATTGTAGATAAAGTGTGGATAAGTGTAGGTAACTAAAATGCTAAGCACCTCTGTTGTTCAGGCACCTTCCTGCAGATGGAAGTGCCTTAGATATCCAGTAGACACATCCCAACGCACACGCACTACACTAATCTGAATGCTGCCCCGGGGACATTTCATGGGATATCACCCCCAATCGGTGCCAGTACGATCACAGGTCTTATTGGAGGTGGAGTTAAGTCAAACTGGACCCAGACTGAAAAGTTTCGGACCACCACCACCAAAATAACCGCGGAGACCAACTGTATGTTTGTGGGAATATAGGATGAATCCTCATTGGATAGAGTGGGGGTACATTGTTTCTATAGGACCCTCTCTGTATATACGCCCTATAGACACACACATAGCGGCTATTCTCAGACTGCAGAGCTCACTGCATCTACTCTGTGTTACTAATGACTAATCAGCTCTCGTGGATTAGCGCTGGTTAATGGACGGCCTGTGCCGGCGCTGTGTCTGCTGATCTGGCCCTTTAATTAATTAGCGCAGTTTTGTGTTTGTTTTCCTGTAAATTAACATAATACTATGGCGCAGGGTTATAGTGCGGCTTCACCAGGCCTCGGCTTCCTCTCCGCGGAGACAATTAATATTCATCGTAGTAATAACGTCCTCGGACAGAAGGAGCATAAAACACTGAGATGTAGTGAATGTGGTCAAGAAAATGGAAAGTCACAATAAATATACCACAGCGCTAGCTCCATGCGGAAAAATGCAGATGTAGCAGAGCGGAAGTTGTCACTGGTGTGACTATGTGGTGCCACTTTAAATCTGCATGTACTCATTACACATGATGATGCCATGTAGATGAGATTTGTACGACACTGCAACATGTGACAGAGTCAGCTGTGCTATAGCTGGTTATATATAGCTTATATCTGGTTGTATATAGCTTATATCTGGTTGTATATAGCTTATAGCTGGTTGTATATAGCTTATAGCTGGTTATATATAGCTTATAGCTGGTTGTATGTAGCTTATAGCTGGTTATATATAGCTTATATCTGGTTATATATAGCTTATAGCTGGTTATATATAGCTTATAGCTGGTTGTATGTAGCTTATAGCTGGTTATATATAGCTTATATCTGGTTGTATATAGCTTATAGCTGGTTATATATAGCTTATAGCTGGTTATATATAGCTTATATCTGGTTGTATATAGCTTATATCTGATTGTATATAGCTTATATCTGGTTATATATAGCTTATATCTGGTTATATATAGCTTATATCTGGTTGTATATAGCTTAGATCTGGTTATATATAGCTTATATCTGGTTGTATATAGCTTATATCTGGTTGTATATAGCTTATAGCTGGTTATATATAGCTTATAGCTGGTTGTATATAGCTTATAGCTGGTTATATATAGCTTATAGTTGGTTATATATAGCTTATATCTGGTTGTATATAGCTTATAGCTGGTTATATATAGCTTATAGCTGGTTGTATATAGCTTATAGCTGGTTATATATAGCTTATATCTGGTTGTATATAGCTTATAGCTGGTTGTATATAGCTTATATCTGCTTATATATAGCTTATATCTGGTTGTATATAGCTTAGATCTGGTTATATATAGCTTATATCTGGTTGTATATAGCTTATATCTGGTTGTATATAGCTTATAGCTGGTTATATATAGCTTATAGCTGGTTGTATATAGCTTATAGCTGGTTATATATAGCTTATAGTTGGTTATATATAGCTTATATCTGGTTGTATATAGCTTATAGCTGGTTATATATAGCTTATAGCTGGTTGTATGTAGCTTATAGCTGGTTATATATAGCTTATATCTGGTTGTATATAGCTTATATCTGGTTGTATATAGCTTATAGCTGGTTATATATAGCTTATAGCTGGTTGTATATAGCTTATATCTGGTTGTATATAGCTTATAGCTGTTTGTATATAGCTTATAGCTGGTTATATATAGCTTATATCTGGTTGTATATAGCTTATATCTGGTTGTATATAGCTTATATATGGTTATATATAGCTTATATCTGGTTGTATATAGCTTATATCTGGTTGTATATAGCTTATAGCTGTTTGTATATAGCTTATAGCTGGTTATATATAGCTTATATCTGGTTGTATATAGCTTATATCTGGTTGTATATAGCTTATAGCTGGTTATATATAGCTTATAGCTGGTTGTATATAGCTTATATCTGGTTGTATATAGCTTATAGCTGTTTGTATATAGCTTATATCTGGTTGTATATAGCTTATATCTGGTTGTATATAGCTTATATCTGGTTGTATATAGCTTATAGCTGGTTATAGCGTTGCAGTCCTACAGTTTAGGATCTAGGGCAATATTCTATACTGTTCTTATAAGAATTGGCCCAATCAGAGGCTTCTCTCTTCATCTGACGGAGCATCAGGACTACTTGTCTTTGCATAACCTTCCATAACCACACTATGGGGGGATTAATCATGGCTGACTATCGCTGTACACGCTGTCATTTAGTCTTAATAACTTGCAGAGCTGGGAATTGTGCCTATTCTGCCCCCTCTGTGCCGGTAGGGCATGGAAATGGCAGTGCCAGCGTGGGGCAGGGACATCCTGCACACTACCCATAGGCTGTACCAAGTTTAGGCGCAGGCTATAGCGCAGTTCTGGACCTGGCGTAGAACCGGGGGTCCGGGGAGTGCGTCTTCTTCTAGAGATATATCAAGAGGCCGGAGTGTGGCCAACATCAACCGCTAGAGCATTGGAGCACCAGCGCTTGATACATTAAACCCTAAATGTTCTCCAAAATGGTCTCCTAAATATAAGCTCACTCTACAAAAAACGAGCCCTCAGGCCGCATCAATAAGGAAAAGGTTGTGGTTCTTTGTGTAGGTTTAGAGAGAGAAAAGTGTAATAACAACCACAGGTCATAATTACAATGAAAAATAAACTGATATTATAAATTAATTAATGTGTCGTAATATAATAAAAGAAACATAATGAAAATGAAATGAATAACAGAATCATAATAAAAAAAATTAAAGAATATAAATGAAATTACCGGATCTATAAAAAAAAATTGAAAACAGAGGCTCAGGAACCGGGAAATGTGATTTCTCTGCTATCTACGACACTGGGGCATGGAGGGGGCGGAGCCATGCATAATAAAATCCCCGACAGGGGGTGGAGTAAGACCACCATGGGCCCTGGGAAGTATGAATATTATAGTCTGGAATCACTTCCTACATCTGGTACTAGAATCAGCTTCATGGGGGATGTTGGATGTGCCCCTTATGCTGCTTTCCATCAGTGGTTTCAGGACCTTTGGAGGACCTTCAGAGGTCCTGAAATGTTTTTGTGTACATGTGTATTGAGAGCAGGAACAGATCTATGAGGATTTAATAGGTGAAGGTCATTTTCAGTATAAAATTTAGTGGGTGGTTTGGGTGGCCACAGGCCCCCTAGAAGGCTTGGGCCCCGGGCTACCACCCAAACCGCCTATAGTATTATCCACTACTGCCTGTGCACTGCCTATAGCCTGCGCCTGTTAAGGTCTGATCTGTTGTAGAAGAGCCCCGGCAGCACAGAGCATCCCCGCCGGCTGCCTGGATTTTTTAGGAAGCCGAAGCCTCGGGATAAATCCTTAGCACCAGCCTGTGCTCAGTGTGCCCCATAATCTGCAAAATAAAATAATTTTGAATAATAGTAAAAAATATATTGGGTTAAAAAAATATATACATAAATCTAATAACAAAATAATATATATATATATTCAGAAAAATAAAATAATATCGAAAAATAACATTAAAAAATAATATTATATAGAACAATAATCTAACAAAAATAGAATAATAGTTTATAGATAGAAAAAAAATGATTAAAAACATTCAACACAGGGTAAAATAATGTAGAAAAATCTAAGAAATAAAAAATAAAAAGAATAAACAACTTAAACCAAAAAATAAAAGAATAGAATCTGAAATATAGAACAATAGAAATAAACAAAATAATCCAATTATATTGATAAAAGATGAATAACAACATCAATAATTGGGGATAATAAATAAATAAACACAATATATTCTCATCTTGATGGAGAAGGGATGGAAATGTCTCGCAGGTTATTAGGAGATCCCATCACTTGCTACATGGCCGGCGGCTGCGGCAGTGATAATGACACAGGACCTTGTGATAATGACACAGGACCTTATGATAATGACAAAGGACCTTATGATGATGACACAGGACCTTGTGATAATGACACAGGACCTAATGATAATGACAAAGGACCTTATGATGATGACACAGGACCGTATGATAATGACACAGGACCTTGTGATAATGATACAGGACCTTATGATAATGACACAGGACCTTATGATGATGACACAGGACCTTGTGATAATGACACAGGACCTTATGATAATGACAAAGGACCTTATGATGATGACACAGGACCTTATGATAATGACACAGGACCTTATGACAATGACACAGGACCTTATGATAATGACACAGGACCTTGTGATAATGACACAGGACCTTATGATAATGACACAGGACCTTGTGATAATGACACAGGACCTTATGATGATGACACAGGACCGTATGATAATGACACAGGACCTTATGATAATGACACAGGACCTTATGATGATGACACAGGACCTTATGATGATGACACAGGACCTTATGATAATGACACAGGACCTTATGATGATGACACAGGACCGTATGATAATGACACAGGACCTTATGATAATGACACAGGACCTTATGATGATGACACAGGACCGTATGATGATGACACAGGACCTTATGATGATGACACAGGACCTTATGATAATGACACAGGACCTTATGATGATAACACAGGACCTTATGATAATGACACAGGACCTCATAATAATGACACAGGACCTTATGATAATGACACAGGACCTTATGATGAACAGGACTTTACAGAGAAAATATTTATCAGGACAAATGGTCTATAATCTAAAATTATTCACAGCAGTAAAATGGGGCAGTCTCCGGGATCATGTAAAGCCACAGATGAGCCGGGCAGGAGGGGGACATGAGCCGGTAAGTACCTTGTGCACAGCTCAGCCCCCCCTCCCCTACATCTGTTCTTACTGATACATTTCTCTTCCTCTTATAAATGGAATATTTAGCGACAGCAAGAAAAGCTCCATCTGCTGCAGCACCGCCCCGCTCCGCATCCTCGGAGGGAAACCAAGGCTAATTATGACGGAGGAGGGGGGGGGGAAACACATTCTGATATTTTTACTTTGATGTTTGGGGGCCACAAGAGGAGGAAAATAAATCAAATGAATAAATAGGTAAATAGCGATAAAATAAATGAAGAAAAGTAAAGAAATCAACTAAAAAAATGTAAAATAATTAAAAAAAATTGCGGTGAATTAGGCACCTGCCTTAAAGGGTGTAGGTCATTGTCATGCTGTTCTTAAAGGGAACCTATCAGGGTGATTTGGGACACTAAACCACCCATCAGTCCTTATGGACCTTATCCACGGATGAGAGGCATCACACTCATCTCTGGTGCTCTCAGCGCCCATGCGTTGCTTTGGTGAAGCCGGCTTAGTACTCTCCAGCTTCATTGCGCATGCGCCGTATCTACTGAGCACGTGCAGTGATCCCGGTGTGTGTTACGGCAGCTTCACGGATTGACTGCACATGCGCTGAGAGCTCCGGTCCCAGATTATATGAGGGTTGGTTGATTTATTGTGGACACAGACGGAAATAATATAGAGAAAGGGGGTCAGATGGGACCCGAATCTATCATGTATTAATGTCATTAAAGGGAACCTGTCAGGACACTAAATCACTGACAGATCATTGCAAAATGTTGGTTTAGTGTCCCAAAGTGTCCTGACAGGTTCCCTTTAATGATATGACATTAGTACATGATATATTTGGGTCCCATCTGACCCCCTTTTCTTTGTCCAGGCTGAACGGGAGTTTTCTGCGCATGCGCGGTTACCTTCCACTCGAGTCCATAAGCTCGGCTATTGTTATCGCTCCCATAGACCTGAGTGGAGAGCGGCCGCGCATGTACAGTAATTTCTATATTGAGCCCCTGGAACTAAGTTGTGGAGATCGTGTATTTATGACATATCCTATGGATTCTCCGCTGCGCGTCTCCTTCTCCTACGCTCTGCTTAGCGCAGGGATTGTGAGGATTATTTCATCTAATTATTTGCATTTGATTCAATTAAGAGTCAGAGATAAGTAAATATTCCGTATCGCACTTATTCATCCAAGACGAGGGCCAAGGGTTCTCCCATTTACACCCAGAGATCACACGTGGAAAGGAATTCATTGTATACAATTTCAATGGATTTCATCTTTAAACATTTCTGGGGAGCGAAGGATGAAAATAGTGGATATAAAAATTACATAAAGAAATAACAATAATAATAATAATAAATACTACAACCCGGCAGCCATTGCAGGTGTTACCAGTGGGTGCAAGGCTGAGCACCAAGGTTTGGGGACCCGGATCCACAGTGTTTGGCACAGACCTGAACATTGGGGTTCGGTTCCACTTAAATCCGCTACAATGGGGCTTATTTACTAAGGATCCCGCGGCCGCATTTTCGTCCGGTTTCCCGATTTTTTTTCTGGGATTGTGTCGCACGCAATCAGATTGTGTCGCAATTGCGCTGGCTTTCATCAATATAAATCGGGGGCGGGTCATCGGTCGATCCGACAGATTCGGTCAACGAGCGGGATTTAACATTTAAAATTGTGTCGCCTCTAAGGCACTTACGTGCACAGGAAAGAAGAAGGTGAACTCCGGGGACCTGAGCGGGGAGCAACAGAATATCGGGCACAGGATCTACAGTGCATCATCGTCGGAGAGTCCGGATCTGGGATCGCCACTCGGAAGTAAATGTGCCCCACTTTGTGCTTTCCACTATATGGCAGTATTATGTCAGCACACAAGTGGGATTAGGTAGGGATGGTCCAAAATTATATCAACAGAGAATTTTGCTCCAATTCTCCCCCCCCCCCCCCCCTCAAATCATGGCCGACCCTTCCATACTCCTCAGCCACAGCTTTCCATAATCCGATGACATCATCAGTGGCGGTGTAGTGATGTCACTAGATGTCTCGCTCCATCTCTGTCAGACACTCAGTCTGACACAATCCCCCACAATTGACAGAATTGAGAGAATTTCCCACTCGAGAGTTTACAGCGAGGAAGCGTTTTGTTCTAATTAACTAATTACTATTCCAGAAGTCCTGACTCACCGAGATAAAGTGGAGGCTGGAGCTGAAGGTCACACGACTCAAAGGCAAAGGAGCCACAAGAAGAGATTATTGAGCCTTGACATTGACAGCACAGACATCCAGCGGCGGCTCCGAGCAAACCTTGTCATCCCGGAGAAAATGAAGCAATTTGTAATGTTCTCCGCAATTACAGCCTATTAAAGGGGAAACTCCATCATAATACAGGGTCAGGGATACACCGGAATTAGATAAATAGATAGATAGATAGATATGAGATAGATAGATAGATAGATAGATATGAGATAGATAGATAGATAGATAGATAGATAGGAGATAGATAGATAGATAGATAGATAGATAGATAGATAGATAGATATGAGATAGATAGATAGATAGATATGAGATAGATAGATAGATAGATAGATAGATAGATAGATAGATAGATAGATAGATAGATGATAGATATGAGATAGATAGATAGATAGATAGATATGAGATAGATAGATAGATAGATAGATAGATATGAGATATATATATATATATACATATATCCATTGTAACTCTTTTTTGCGCAAGAGTTTCTCCCTGTTGCCCCCACGTCGTAATGCAGGTACGTGATCAATAAGTGTAAACTTAAGTTGTGTTTCAGTGTGTCCACAGTCAAAGAAATGTTTAGAGACTGGAAGGTCTTGTTTGGCTTTTCTAATGGTGTACCTGTGTTGGGTAAAACGGATTTTAAACTCCAATGTTGTTTCTCCAACATATGCCTTGTCACATGGGCACTTAAGTAAATATATGACATGGTCACTGTTGCAGTTTAGGTAATGCCTAATTCGGAAGGTTTCACCGTTGTGATCAAAGGTCTCTCCCTTCAGCATGTGGGAGCAATTCACACAGGATCGGCAGGGAAAACTACCCTTGCGTGTCATCCCCCATAGACCAGACTGAATCGATTTTTTTAGGGATCCAACATCAGCTCTAACTAGTCTGTCCCTTAAATTCCTAGATCTCCTGTAGGAGAAAAGGGGTGGTCTAGAAAATTCAGGAATGGTAACCGAACATTTGTCAAGTATTGGCCAATGTTTCTTGACTATATTGGCTACTTGTGGGCTCAAATCATTATAGGTAGAGATGAAGGGTAACCTCTTTATGCTATCTCGATCCCTTTTAGGTTTTAACAGGGAATCACGATCTCTGTTCCTTGCTTTTTGTTTGTTGTATTCTATGATTTTATGCGGGTACCCGCGGGCTTTAAATTTTTTCTCCATATTGGAGAAATTTTTTTCAAGAGATGTGGTTTCACTCGTAATCCTTTTGGCTCTCAAGAATTGGCTGAATGGGAATGATCGTATCATGGCTTTAGGGTGGTTACTCTCAAATCTAAGGAGGTTATTCCTATCCGTGCTCTTTGTGTAGAGGTCGGTGGAAAGTTTCCCAGATTCTAAACTCACTAAAACATCCAAAAATTGGATATCAGTCTTGGATGCTACCATGGTGAACTTAATGTCGTCATCAACTTCATTAAGGAATTGATGAAAGTTGTTCAACTCCTGAGTAGTGCCGGTCCAAATGAGGAAGATATCGTCTATGTATCGCCACCACCTCAAAACTTTGTCAAAGTGGTGGGACACATAGACAAACTCCCCCTCAAGGACCGACACTACAATATTCGCGTATGTGGGGGCCATATTGGACCCCATGGCCACCCCACGTAGCCGTGTATAGAATTCGTCGCCAAACAAAAAATAGCTGTTGTATAGAATTAGTCTAAGCAGTGAGATGATAAAACTTCTCTCACCATTCGTGAATACTGAGTCATTCAATCTCATGGAGATTGCCCTGATACCCCGTTCATGGTCTATTGAAGTATATAAAGATACCACATCAAACGAGACAAGTGTGACCTCACAGTTCAATTCAATTTCAGATAATTTACTCAAAAAATCTGACGTATCTCTAATATACGACGGGCTGGATGTAGCAAAATGTCGTAAAGCTTTATCAAGCACCATGGCCATTTTGGAAAAAATAGAGTCACTTCCAGAGACGATCGGTCGTCCAGGAGGTGATGTCAGAGATTTGTGTATTTTCGGTAAGACATACAAAACCGGAGTAACCGGATGTTCTACCACAAGAAATTTGGCCATATTGGTGTTGATAATGCCCTCCTCAACAGCAGTATTAATGATACACGTAATTTTTCGTTTAATTTCAAACTTCGGATCTTGTGACATTCTTTTGTATACCTCAGTATCAGCCAATTGTCGGCGAATTTCTGCTAGATATGCAGCTGTGTCCATGTGTCATGGGCAAGGTGTTCCAGAGCTAACATCTCCTCGGATGTGAGATTGGCATGCTGTAATGTTTTACCACTATCATCACATTTAAGTTTCAAAATGTCTCTCTTCACAATGTTAGAAAATGTTTCAATAGCTGGGCAATTTATGGTGGGAACAAAATTGCTCTTGCTAAATAGGCCCAGGGTTCTAGGATCAAAGGCCTCTCTACACACATCAGGGGTCGGGGGTTGGGTGGAAAACCAATATTTTAATTTGATGCTACGTAAGAAGTTAAACAAATCAGTTTCTAGTTCAAACCAGTCCATATGGGCACAGGGGCTAAAGGATAGACCCTTGCCCAATACAGAAAGTTCAGCCTCAGTAAGTTCTTTAGAAGAAATATTTACCACTAAGGTTTCTTCTTTGTCGCCCCCATCCTGGTCATCAATCCTCGATTTTCCACAGCCTTGATTTTTTCTGCTTTTCCAGTGTCTTCTACCACCTCTCCTGATGTATCTCTTGTTTTGTCCATTGTTGTCTGTCCTAAAAAATTGGTGGATAACACCTGAGATTGTGAAGATGAAGGTAAATCGGAGTTACCCAAATCCTGCGCCACTTCCTGAGTTGGATCCTGAGTTTTCTTTGTTTTCTTTGGACTTCTCCTCTTCCTCCTTTGTTGGGGATCACTCGGTGCAGTGGAGGGAAATGCTGATGTTTGTAGTCCTTGCCATCCATAGATCTTACCAATCTTATAGTCATCTTCGTCACGTATCCATTTCTGTCTTTTAGTTGTCTCTAGTTCCGACTTTAATTTAGTAATAGAAAGGTTAGAGGTATCAAAAAATTTTTTACATTCCTCTTCAGATAACTTGTCCTTCAACATAGTTTCCATCTCAACATTTATGACTTGTAGGGCATTAACTTCATGCTGTAAATATTCAATATTGAGTAAAATCAGATCTAAAGAATATTTATTGGATATATGCATGAATTTAGTGCAAAAATTAGAGTCCTGGGAAAAGAGATTCGGACGTACATGTGATCTCATTCCACGAGGAATCCTCTTGGCTTTATAGTATTCTGCAAGGGTAATAAGATGTAACTGTAAGGTCACAGTTATGACATCAAGGTTATGATGTCACTTTGTGAACCCTCCCACCAAGGGGGTATATAAGTTTGCTCTTTTGTATGCACACATTGCTTGAAAAAGGTGATACACACCGAAACGTCGCCGGTTTTGGAATAAACCCTTCCGTTTTTCCATTCATTTTTTGGAGTGCTGCCTCATTTTTTGGGATTTATACACTTGTTAGTCCTCTACCAGGACTGCTGAGTCTTTGCACCCCCCCTTGCTAGGGGCTCTTTCTTGACGCTGTGCTGCTGTGAATTTTTTCCTTTCTAGATAGATAGATAGATAGATATGAGATAGATAAATAGATAGATAGGAGATAGATAGATATGAGATAGATAAATAGATAGATAGGAGATAAATAGATAGATAGGAGATAGATAGATAGATAGATATTAGATATATAGATAATAGATAGATATGAGATAGATATGAGATAGATAGATAGATATGAGATAGAAAGATAGATAGATAGATAGATAGATAGATAGGAGATAGATAGATATTAGATAGATAGATATATAGATAGATATGAGATAGATAGATAGATAGATATGAGATAGATAGATAGATAGATAGATAGATAGATAGATATGAGATGGATAGATAGATAGATAGATAGATAGATAGATATTAGCTAGATAGATAGATAGATAGATATGAGATAGATAGATAGATATGAGATAGATAGATAGATAGATAGATATGAGATAGATAGATAGGAGATAGATAGATAGATAGATAGATAGATAAATAGATAGAAGATAGATAGATAGGAGATAGATAGGAGATAGATAGATAGATAGACAGATAGATAGATAGAAGATAGATATGAGATAGATAGATAGATAGATAGATAGAAGATAGATATGAGATAGATAGATAGATAGATAGATAGATAGATAGATAGGAGATAGATAGAAGATAGATATGAGATAGATAGATAGTGTGTCGATTGGGGTGTAATATTGGTACACTGCACATCTGGCCTCTCCTGTAGATCCTGTAAGCGGCGGTGCTCCTGGCAAGTGGCGAGGAGCATTGTGTCACTTTATGATACTTATCAGGCCATCCACCCCCATACAGGGCTTGTAGAGAGGGATCCTGCACCACGTCTACATGTCACAGATATATCCATACAGATGGGTCACAGGTGATCAGAATGGAGGAGACGGGATCCAGCAGCTGGTGGGATTACAGAATGTGCGCTCCCTACCTACATTGTATGTCACCTTAAGAGCAGAACAAAAGATTTCATAGTCTTTATAGTGTGCATCTATATTTGTAACTTATCCATCTGATATCTATATATTTATCTATGTATTTATATCATATCTATCTATCTCATATCTATCTCCTATCTATCTATCTATCTATTTATCTAGAAAAAGGAAAATCCAGAGCAGCACAGCAACCTGGTTGGGTGCAACGTCCTTGACCCTCTGGCTAGAGCGTCCTCCAATATAGTCTTTCCAAAAACAGGCAGCACTCCAAAGTAGTGGTAAAAAAGTGGGGGGTGTCTTTATTCCAAGTGCAACGTTTCAGCTCTTACAGAGCCTTTATCAAGCATGCTTGATAAAGGCTCTGTAAGAGCTGAAACGTTGCACTTGGAATAAAGACACCCCCCACTTTTTTACCACTACTTTGGAGTGCTATCTATTTATCTATCTATCTATCTATCTATCTATCTATCTATCTATCTATCTATCTATCTCCTATCTATCTATCTATCTATCTCATATCTATCTATCTATCTATCTATCTATCTCATATCTATCTATCTATCTATCTATCTATCTATCTCATATCTCTCTATCTATCTATCTATCTATCTATCTATCTCATATCTATCTATCTATCTATCTATCTATCATCTATCTATCTCATATCTATCTATTTATCTCATATCTATCTATCTATATATTTATCTCATATCTATCTATCTATCTATCTATCTATCTCATATCTATCTATCTATCTCATATCTATCTATCTATCTATCTCATATCTATCTATCTATATATTTATCTCATATCTATCTATCTATCTATCTATCTATCTCATATCTATCTATCTATCTCATATCTATCTATCTCATATCTATCTATCTATCTATCTATCTATCTATCTATCTCATATCTATCTATCTCATATCTATCTATCTATCTCATATCTATCTATCTCATATCTATCTATCTATCTATCTATCTATCTATTTATCTCATATCTATCTATCTATCTATATATTTATCTCATATCTATCTATCTATCTATCTATCTATCTATCTATCTCATATCTATCTATCTATCTCATATCTATCTATCTCCTATCTATCTATCTATCTATCTATCTATCTATCTATCTCATATCTATCTATCTATCTATCTATCTATCTATCTCATATCTATCTATCTATCTCATATCTATCTATCTATCTATCTCATATCTATCTCCTATCTATCTATCTCATATCTATCTATCTCCTATCTATCTATCTATCTATCTATCTATCTCATATCTATCTATCTCTCTATGAATCCCCTGTATATACAGTACAATTACTTCTAGCACTTTCTGACATTACCATTAGTTATAACAAACGACATTCTCGGCTCGGGTAGAACTTTCCGTCTATCGCTCGGTGCTGAGTATTCGGCTTGTGGCAGCAGAATCTCCCTTTGATTAAGAGTCGTCCCCTCTCAGCCGTAGCGAAACCGTAAACCGAAGGTCAGATTCTTCACTTCCCTCAAAGGGAAATCATTAAACGCAGCAATAAATATTTACAACTATTATTTTTCAGCGGCAGTAAATGACATGAAGTAATACATAGCGGAGCAGGACGTGCGGCCTCCCCGCCGGCGGTTACATAAATATACTTTGTATCATTTCAGCTCAATAGAAACCTTCATTCTGCGGCGTCACCACAATAAATGGATGTGTGTGACATTGTCTGATGCCAGGAATAGCCGGAGAGGACGGGAGATCCACAGCCGCCTTAATGGGACTTTCTGGGATAAAAAATATTGATAATATATCCGTATGATTGGTTCTTAAAATTATAATAGTGGGGCCTGACACCCAGCATCCCCCCTGATCAGCTATTCTCAGCAGCTAATACACAGAGCACAGAACAGCTAATACACAGAGCACAGAGCAGAAAGATGGGAGATCAGATCCCATTTATTGGAATTTACATTCTCTGTGTATCAGCTAATCATTGGGGGTACAGGGTGTGGGCCCCCCACAAATCGGATATTATTGACCTACCTTTGGCTGGGACAGCAACACCTGATGCCAGCTCATTCCACAGGGGGTACAGGTCAGAATTCCCCGGGTTTTCAGGTGCACAACCTGTAAATAATGGGGCAGATTTACTTACCCGGTCCATTCGCGATCCAGCGGCGCGTTCTGTGCGGTGGATTCGGGTCCGGCCGGGATTCATTTAGGCAGTTCCTCCGCTGTCCACCAGGTGGCGCTGCTGCACTGAAGAGCATCGGAACGCACTCAAGTTCACCGGCGTATTCCTAGTGAAGGTAAGTGCAAGCTCCGCGACACTTTTCTTTTTTTAAATGCGGCGGTTTTTCCAAATCCGTTGGGTTTTTCGTTTGGCCACGCCCCCCGATTTCCGTCACATGCATGCTGACGCCGATGCGCCAAAATCCGATCGCGTGCGCCAAAATCCCGGGGCAATACAGGGAAAATTGGCGCAAATCGGTAATATTCGGGTAACACGTAGGGAAAACGCGAATCGGCCCTTAGTAAATGACCCCCATTGTGCTCCAATGTGTAATACTCGATTTTCCCTGTGGGGGCACTGCAGGGAAACTGAACGCTTCTTGCTTGGTTCCATAAAGATTTCAGCCGCTTGCAGGGGATCTAAGTAGGAGGACACATTGGGGCAGAAGTATTTTGTTATGTATTTTTTTATATTTTTGCACTTTTTTTTTACTTTTTCCTGTATTTTTGGATGCTTGTCATACATTGGATTTCCTGCGCTGCGGTTTATTCATCTTTAGCAATGTACCTGGTAGCAGCTGAAGGCATATTTCTCTGTACAGCAGCCGTGCTGAAAAACATGTGCCCTGGTATGGAAGATTACCTGCAGCTCCCCACCATGGCCACTATACATAGGTTGGAGCCACTTTACCCAACAGCTCAGTCCTTCATATACTAGAAGGGTAACAATGGACAATGTCCGTACATGTTGGTCATCCAGAAAACATCTTTGCCAGCATAATGCAGGAGTGGAAGTCCTAAGGCAGTGGAGGACTTGCCTCTAGTACATAGACACCAGTGGTCCCCAATAATTGATTCCCTAGATGTTGGAAAACTACAACCACCAACATGCTGGCATGATAGGAGTTGTGCCAAAACAGATGAACAACCAAGGTTAGAATATTTAATATGGTTGATTCGGTTTACAGCTCCATATGATCCACATTAGTAGAAAATGTAAGCCCCGCCTTTAACCCGCCCCCGCTTATTTCAGCCGCAACTAAAAATTTTAACTAATTTTGAACTTCAAGACAATCCTATATCATTATTGCATCATTATCCGGCAATAAGAATGAGGTCCCTGTTGTAGATCATGCGCCAAGTAATGTTTATATAGTGATGTTACATTGTATCCATTTCTGCTCCTCCCATGAATTGCCGTAACTGCTTCAACCGAGTCCAGTATAGGGATCCGTGTGGTCCCCTAGGCCAGCAGGACTCATCTGTACACATCTGTATACTCTAGTAAAACTACCATTCCCAGCATGCACCATTGCCGTCCCCTTCCTAAGACTCCTTAATACTCGATGTGACTCCCTAATGAAGTGTGACAATAGGACGCGGAGTTCCCCGGGATGGTAGTTACCTGCTCCTCCTGCACCATTATCTCGCATGGTCTTCATTAATTACTCCCATCTACTCCTCTAATTAAACCGTTCCCCGGGATGAGCAGTAAAGACGTCTTTAAGAAGCGATCGATGGATTGAACGTTATTGATCTCATGACGAATGCAGATAACAATGTCAATAAGAGTTACCACGATGATCACGTATGAGGACTGTCCATACATATGTGTGAGTGTTACTCACATGTTATGTATCTGCTATACTCTACTATGAGCGGGGACTCACATGTTATGTATCTGCTATACTCTACTATGAGCGGGGACTCACATGTAATGTATCTGCTATACTCTACTATGAGCGGAGACTCACATGTTATGTATCTGCTATACTCTACTATGAGCGGAGACTCACATGTTATGTATCTGCTATACTCTACTATGAGCGGGGACTCACATGTTATGTATCTGCTATACTCTACTATGAGCGGAGACTCACATGTTATGTATCTGCTATACTCTACTATGAGCGGAGACTCACATGTTATGTATCTGCTATACTCTACTATGAGCGGAGACTCACATGTTATGTATCTGCTATACTCTACTATGAGCGGGGACTCACATGTTATGTATCTGCTATACTCTACTATGAGCGGGGACTCACATGTAATGTATCTGCTATACTCTACTATGAGCGGGGACTCACATGTTATGTATCTGCTATACTCTACTATGAGCGGGGACTCACATGTAATGTATCTGCTATACTCTACTATGAGCGGGGACTCACATGTTATGTATCTGCTATACTCTACTATGAGCGGAGACTCACATGTTATGTATCTGCTATACTCTACTATGAGCGGGGACTCACATGTTATGTATCTGCTATACTCTACTATGAGCGGAGACTCACATGTTATGTATCTGCTATACTCTACTATGAGCGGGGACTCACATGTTATGTATCTGCTATACTCTACTATGAGCGGGGACTCACATGTTATGTATCTGCTATACTCTACTATGAGCGGGGACTCACATGTTATGTATCTGCTATACTCTACTATGAGCGGGGACTCACATGTTATGTATCTGCTATACTCTACTATGAGCGGGGACTCACATGTTATGTATCTGCTATACTCTACTATGAGCGGGGAGTCACATGTTATGTATCTGCTATACTCTACTATGAGCGGGGACTCACATGTTATGTAGCTGCTATACTCTACTATGAGCGGGGACTCACATGTTATGTATCTGCTATACTCTACTATGAGCGAGGACTCACATGTTATGTATCTGCTATACTCTACTATGAGCGGGGACTCACATGTTATGTATCTGCTATACTCTACTATGAGCGGGGACTCACATGTTATGTATCTGCTATACTCTACTATGAGCGGGGACTCACATGTAATGTATCTGCTATACTCTACTATGAGCGGGGACTCACATGTTATGTATCTGCTATACTCTACTATGAGCGGAGACTCACATGTTATGTATCTGCTATACTCTACTATGAGCGGGGACTCACATGTTATGTATCTGCTATACTCTACTATGAGCGGGGACTCACATGTTATGTATCTGCTATACTCTACTATGAGCGGGGACTCACATGTAATGTATCTGCTATACTCTACTATGAGCGGGGACTCACATGTTATGTATCTGCTATACTCTACTATGAGCGGGGACTCACATGTTATGTATCTGCTATACTCTACTATGAGCGGGGACTCACATGTTATGTATCTGCTATACTCTACTATGAGCGGGGACTCACATGTTATGTATCTGCTATACTCTACTATGAGCGGAGACTCACATGTAATGTATCTGCTATACTCTACTATGAGCGGGGACTCACATGTTATGTATCTGCTATACTCTACTATGAGCGGGGACTCACATGTTATGTATCTGCTATACTCTACTATGAGCGGGGACTCACATGTTATGTATCTGCTATACTCTACTATGAGCGGGGACTCACATGTTATGTATCTGCTATACTCTACTATGAGCGGGGACTCACATGTTATGTATCTGCTATACTCTACTATGAGCGGGGACTCACATGTTATGTATCTGCTATACTCTACTATGAGCGGGGACTCACATGTAATGTATCAGCTATACTCTACTATGAGCGGGGACTCACATGTTATGTATCTGCTATACTCTACTATGAGCGGGGACTCACATGTAATGTATCTGCTATACTCTACTATGAGCGGGGACTCACATGTTATGTATCTGCTATACTCTACTATGAGCGGGGACTCACATGTAATGTATCTGCTATACTCTACTATGAGCGGGGACTCACATGTTATGTATCTGCTATACTCTACTATGAGCGGGGACTCACATGTAATGTATCTGCTATACTCTACTATGAGCGGGGACTCACATGTTATGTATCTGCTATACTCTACTATGAGCGGGGACTCACATGTTATGTATCTGCTATACTCTACTATGAGCGGGGACTCACATGTTATGTATCTGCTATACTCTACTATGAGCGGGGACTCACATGTAATGTATCTGCTATACTCTACTATGAGCGGGGACTCACATGTTATGTATCTGCTATACTCTACTATGAGCGGAGACTCACATGTTATGTATCTGCTATACTCTACTATGAGCGGGGACTCACATGTTATGTATCTGCTATACTCTACTATGAGCGGGGACTCACATGTTATGTATCTGCTATACTCTACTATGAGCGGGGACTCACATGTTATGTATCTGCTATACTCTACTATGAGCGGGGACTCACATGTTATGTATCTGCTATACTCTACTATGAGCGGAGACTCACATGTTATGTATCTGCTATACTCTACTATGAGCGGGGACTCACATGTTATGTATCTGCTATACTCTACTATGAGCGGGGACTCACATGTTATGTATCTGCTATACTCTACTATGAGCGGGGACTCACATGTTATGTATCTGCTATACTCTACTAGGAGTGGGGACTCACATGTTATGTATCTGCTATACTCTACTATGAGCGGGGACTCACATGTTATGTATCTGCTATACTCTACTATGAGCGGGGACTCACCTATTATGTATCTGCTATACTCTACTATGAGCGGGGACTCACATGTTATGTATCTGCTATACTCTACTATGAGCGGGGACTCACATGTTATGTATCTGCTATACTCTACTATGAGCGGGGACTCACATGTAATGTATCTGCTATACTCTACTATGAGCGGGGACTCACATGTAATGTATCTGCTATACTCTACTATGAGCGGGGACTCACATGTTATGTATCTGCTATACTCTACTATGAGCGGGGACTCACATGTTATGTATCTGCTATACTCTACTATGAGCGGGGACTCACATGTTATGTATCTGCTATACTCTACTATGAGCGGGGACTCACATGTTATGTATCTGCTATACTCTACTATGAGCGGGGACTCACATGTTATGTATCTGCTATACTCTACTATGAGCGGGGACTCACATGTTATGTATCTGCTATACTCTACTATGAGCAGGGACTCACATGTTATGTATCTGCTATACTCTACTATGAGCGGGGACTCACATGTTATGTATCTGCTATACTCTACTATGAGCGGAGACTCACATGTAATGTATCTGCTATACTCTACTATGAGCGGGGACTCACATGTTATGTATCTGCTATACTCTACTATGAGCGGGGACTCACATGTTATGTATCTGCTATACTCTACTATGAGCGGGGACTCACATGTTATGTATCTGCTATACTCTACTATGAGCTGGGACTCACATGTTATGTATCTGCTATACTCTACTATGAGCGGGGACTCACATGTTATGTATCTGCTATACTCTACTATGAGCGGAGACTCACATGTTATGTATCTGCTATACTCTACTATGAGCGGGGACTCACATGTTATGTATCTGCTATACTCTACTATGAGCGGGGACTCACATGTTATGTATCTGCTATACTCTACTATGAGCGGGGACTCACATGTTATGTATCTGCTATACTCTACTATGAGCGGGGACTCACATGTTATGTATCTGCTATACTCTACTATGAGCGGGGACTCACATGTAATGTATCTGCTATACTCTACTATGAGCTGGGACTCACATGTAATGTATCTGCTATACTCTACTATGAGCGGGGACTCACATGTTATGTATCTGCTATACTCTACTATGAGCGGAGACTCACATGTTATGTATCTGCTATACTCTACTATGAGCGGGGACTCACATGTTATGTATCTGCTATACTCTACTATGAGCGGGGACTCACATGTTATGTATCTGCTATACTCTACTATGAGCGGGGACTCACATGTTATGTATCTGCTATACTCTACTATGAGCGGGGACTCACATGTTATGTATCTGCTATACTCTACTATGATCGGGGACTCACATGTAATGTATCTGCTATACTCTACTATGAGCGGGGACTCACATGTTATGTATCTGCTATACTCTACTATGAGCGGGGACTCACATGTAATGTATCTGCTATACTCTACTATGAGCGGGGACTCACATGTTATGTATCTGCTATACTCTACTATGAGCGGGGACTCACATGTTATGTATCTGCTATACTCTACTATGAGCGGGGACTCACATGTTATGTATCTGCTATACTCTACTATGAGCGGAGACTCACATGTAATGTATCTGCTATACTCTACTATGAGCGGGGACTCACATGTTATGTATCTGCTATACTCTACTATGAGCGGGGACTCACATGTTATGTATCTGCTATACTCTACTATGAGCGGGGACTCACATGTTATGTATCTGCTATACTCTACTATGAAGGAGGACTCACATGTTATGTAGCTGCTATACTCTACTATGAGCGGGGACTCACATGTTATGTATCTGCTATACTCTACTATGAGCGGGGACTCACATGTTATGTATCTGCTATACTCTACTATGAGCTGGGACTCACATGTTATGTATCTGCTATACTCTACTATGAGCGGGGACTCACATGTTATGTATCTGCTATACTCTACTATGAGTGGGGACTCACATGTTATGTATCTGCTATACTCTACTATGAGCTGGGACTCACATGTTATGTATCTGCTATACTCTACTATGAGCGGGGACTCACATGTTATGTATCTGCTATACTCTACTATGAGCGGGGACTCACATGTTATGTATCTGCTATACTCTACTATGAGCGGAGACTCACATGTAATGTATCTGCTATACTCTACTATGAGCGGGGACTCACATGTTATGTATCTGCTATACTCTACTATGAGCGGGGACTCACATGTTATGTATCTGCTATACTCTACTATGAGCGAGGACTCACATGTTATGTATCTGCTATACTCTACTATGAGCGGGGACTCACATGTTATGTATCTGCTATACTCTACTATGAGCGGGGACTCACATGTTATGTATCTGCTATACTCTACTATGAGCGGGGACTCACATGTTATGTATCTGCTATACTCTACTATGAGCGGGGACTCACATGTTTTGTATCTGCTATACTCTACTATGAGCGGAGACTCCGGTGAGTGGTGATCAGAAATCTTCTCTATTCTGTTTTCTGTCCCATCATTTCTGCTGCAGCTCTTCTTCTTTGCCCTGCGGAAGTTCAGTGCATTGATTTATATGGAAACCATGACAACTAGTGGTGAGCGAAAGTCCAGAACCGTATTCGACCCAAATAACATCAGTTTGATTTAAAAGACTTCTGGTGGAATTTGTGCCAAAAAATGACCTCTGACACGTTTCAGGAGTCGTTTAGACAATTTTTTTTGAGTTTTCTGGCTGGCCCAATAATGGGGGGGGCGTGGTCTTGACAAAGGGGCGTGGGCCAACCTGCAGTAAAAATTTAGGAGGGTGCATTGTGGCACACAGTTTACACAGGGTCTAAAGACCCTTACCTGGCTGAAGGGGTCCCTGCACCCTAAGAAGTAGTGACTAGAAATAAACCAGGCAGATTGCAGCAACCCCTAGAAGGCTGAATTGGTGAGTGATTGGAGGTGAACCAGGCAGGGTGCAGGACCCCCTACATGGCTGAAGGAGACCCTGCACCCTATGAAGTAGTGATTGGGGGTGAATCAGAGAGGGTGCAGAGACCCCTAGGTGGCTGAAAGAGTCCGTGCACTCTAAGAAGTAGTGATTGTGGGTGAACCAGGCAGGGTGCAGAGACCCCTAGGTGGCTGAAGGAGTCCGTGCACCCTATGAAGTAGTGATTAGGGATGAACCAGGCAGGGTGCAGAGACCCCTAGGTGGCTGAAGGGGTCCCTGCACCCTAAGAAGTAGTGATTGGGGATGAACCAGGCAGGGTGCAGAGACCCCTAGGTGGCTGAAGGAGACCCTGCACCCTAAGAAGTAGTAATTGGGGATGAACCAGGCAGGGTGCAGAGACCCCTAGGTGGCTGAAGGAGTCCGTGCACCCTATGAAGTAGTGATTGGGGATGAACCAGGCAGGGTGCAGAGACCCCTAGGTGGCTGAAGGAGTCCGTGCACCCTATGAAGTAGTGATTGGGGATGAACCAGGCAGGGTGCAGAGACCCCTAGGTGGCTGAAGGAGTCCGTGCACCCTAAGAAGTAGTGATTGGGGGTGAACCAGGCAGGGTGCAGAGACCCCTAGGTGGCTGAAGGAGTCCGTGCACCCTATGAAGTAGTGATTGGGGGTGAACCAGGCAGGGTGCAGAGACCCCTAGGTGGCTGAAAGAGTCCGTGCACCCTATGAAGTAGTGATTGGGGGTGAACCAGGCAGGGTGCAGAGACCCCTAGGTGGCTGAAGGGGTCCCTGCACCCTATGAAGTAGTGATTGGGGATGAACCAGGCAGGGTGCAGAGACCCCTAGGTGGCTGAAGGAGACCCTGCACCCTAAGAAGTAGTGGCTAGAAGTAAACCAGGCAGGGTGCAGAGACCCCTACATGACTGAAGGAGTCCCTGCACCCTGGACCAGGGAGCTAAGAGACATGCAGCAAATGTTACGTAGAGATCAGCCATTATTACTGATTCATCAGAAACTAATCCCAAAATATTTTGGATTTACCTGGATCCAAAATTTTTGGGCAAATTTGGAAATTAGCAGATTTGACCTGTGCCTAGTAGTTTCGATCAACTGTAGGGACAAAATCAAGACTCTAATTACTGTTCAACCCAAGGACCCAAGTGCTACAAGAGGATAGTGCTAGCCGGTGGTCCACCATCCTGCCCACAATATGGACCTTCTTGCAGGTCCATAAATAGAAAGTGGGTGATGCTCAGGACCTGCCCCATCTCTATATCCTCTTCACTACTTTCCGCAGTGTAATCCATATATGGTTCTGACGCCATCCAGCTACCCTTCTGCCCACATCGGTTTACCCCTGGCTGTTGGTAGTGGTGGGGCAAGACAGCCCAACATGGGCTGCTTATCGGTTGATAGGTTCCAGTGTAGAAACCAAATAGTAGATTCCTGTGTAATGGGTTGGTTGGGACAAGGTGGATGAGAAATTGCGCCGTGCCGTTCACCATGGACGTATGGTGCCATCCAATAAAAATTACTTGCCCGGATCCAAGGTGAATGGGACAACCTCTATGTAAATATTTCATCTCCCTGTTTCCACCACTAGGGGAGCTATTTCTACACTTTTCTCTTTTCCCCTGTTGAATTGAAGGAGCAAATTACTGACCTGCCCCCTAGTGGTGACACCAGGCTCAAGATTTTCTGGATCTCTTGAGCAAGAGACGAGGAAACGGAACATCAAATCCTGGTGGAATATATAAGGGAAATTCTCTAAATAATGTCTTTTGATGATTTCTTCCATAAATATGTAACATAACAGAATATTTCTAGTAGTAAATATTTCCCATCACAGTGAGATCTCCTCGGTCTCCACGGGGAGGGCGTTATAACAAGCTTATAGCGTTCATTAATCTCCCCAAATGTATCTGTGCACCGAGACTATTGTCTTCTCCTTAATAGTCAGAGAATTTCACCTCCCGTGAAAAATGTCCGCCGGTGAGATGTGTTCATGTTACATTATTCATCTTTCAAGTGCTCAGCAAAGATAACAGGGATTAATAATAGATTATTGAGCGCTCAGCGCATCATCACCACCGCGTCTGCTTATTATTAGTACAGACAGACTAGTAGTGGCAGACAGACGGCCGTGATGGAGCCATGATGGAGCATATCTGTATGTGGAGCTACAATTCCCATTACTACTCCCATACTATTACTATTCCTATACTATTACTACTCCCATACTATTACTACTCCCATACTATTACTATTCCTATACTATTACTACTCCCATACTATTACTACTCCCATACTATTACTATACCCATACTATTACTACTCCCATACTATCACTATACCCATACTATTACTACTCCCATACTATTAATATTCCTATACTATTACTATACCCATACTATTACTATTCCTATACTATTACTATACCCATACTATTACTATTCCCATACTATTACTACTCCCATACTATTGCTATTCCTATACTATTACTATACCCATACTATTACTATTCCTATACTATTACTATACCCATACTATTACTATTCCTATACCATTACTACTCCCATACTATTACTATACCCATACTATTACTACTCCCATACTATTACTATACCCATACTATTACTATTCCTATACTATTACTATACCCATACTATTACTATTCCTATACTATTACTATACCCATACTATTACTATTCCCATACTATTACTACTCCCATACTATTAATATTCCTATACTATTACTATACCCATACTATTACTATTCCTATACTATTACTATACCCATACTATTACTATTCCTATACCATTACTACTCCCATACTATTACTATACCCATACTATTACTACTCCCATACTATTACTATACCCATACTATTACTATTCCTATACTATTACTATACCCATACTATTACTATTCCTATACTATTACTATACCCATACTATTACTATTCCCATACTATTACTACTCCCATACTATTAATATTCCTATACTATTACTATACCCATACTATTACTATTCCTATACTATTACTATACCCATACTATTACTATTCCTATACCATTACTACTCCCATACTATTACTATACCCATACTATTACTATTCCCATACTATTACTACTCCCATACTATTAATATTCCTATACTATTACTATACCCATACTATTACTATTCCTTTACTATTACTATACCCATACTATTACTATTCCTATACCATTACTACTCCCATACTATTACTATTCCCATACTATTACTACTCCCATACTATTACTATACCCATACTATTACTACTCCCATACTATTACTATACCCATACTATTAATATTCCTATACTATTACTATACCCATACTATTACTACTCCCATACTATTAATATTCCTATACTATTACTATACCCATACTATTACTATACCCATACTATTACTACTCCCATACTATTACTATACCCATACTATTACTATACCCATACTATTACTACTCCCATACCATTACTACTCCCATACCATTACTATACCCATACTATTACTATTCCCATACTATTACTACTCCCATACTATTACTATACCCATACTATTACTATTCCCATACTATTACTACTCCCATACCATTACTACTCCCATACTATTACTATACCCATACTATTACTATTCCCATACTATTACTACTCCCATACTATTACTATACCCATACTATTACTATTCCCATACTATTACTATACCCATACTATTAATATTCCTATACTATTACTATACCCATACTATTACTATACCCATACTATTACTATTCCGATACTATTACTATACCCATACTATATCCATACTATTGCTATTCCCATACTAATACCCCTACTTTGCTATACCCATATTATTGCTCTAATCATACTATTACTATACCTACACTATTACTACATCCATTCTATTACTATCTCTATAGTATTACTATACCCATTATGTTACTATTCCCTTACTACCTTACTATTACTATACCCCATACTAATACCCCATCTATTGCTATTTTCATATTATTGCTATACTCATACTATTACTATACCCATCCTACTCCGCTTCCCATACTAATACTATATCCATACTATTTATATCACCACACTATTACTATCCCCATACGATCACTATTCCCATACTATTACTATTCCCTTACTATTATTATACCAGTACTAATAGTATCCCCATACTATGACTATCCTAGTACTATTACTATACCCATACTCATACTATATCCATACTACTGCTATTCCCATACTAATACCCCTACTATTACTATACCCATTATTGCTATACTCATACTACTGTTCTTCCCATACTAATACTATACTCATACTATGACTATCCCTATACTATTACTATTCCCATACAGTTACTATTCCCATACTGTTACTATACCCCTATTATTTATATGCACACACTACTATACCCAATTAATTCTTGCCACACCCTGTTCTGTTAAATTCTATTAATCTGTTTCTGGGAAAGTTGTGTGAAAACCAATATGGCGGCGACTACAAATCCTAGAGTTTACTGAGTGCGGTGCATGTATCTTACTGGAATTATATTCATGTGACAAGATGTAAGGTTGTAAGCCTAGAGCTGTTAGTGGCGCCCCCTTCTGGGAAAGTCCTAATTGCTGAGACCTCCACCAGATTACAGGCAGTCCCCGCGTTATGTACAAGATCGGTTCTGTAGGTTTGTTCTTAAGTTGAATTTGTATGTAAATCAGAACTGTATATTTTTATTATTGTAACCCCTGGCAAAATTTTTTGGTCTCTGTGACAATTGGATTTTAAAAATGTTGGATTGTCATAAGAACCCGGATTAATAATATAACTTAATTCTGTGATGACTGTTACAGCTGATTATTGTAGCCTAAGGATAAAGTACAGTAAATTACCAACATCCAGAGGTCCGTTTGTAACTAGGGGTCGTCTGTAAGTCGGATGTTCTTAAGTAGGGCACCGCCTGTACCGAATGTTATATGAGATGGTTCATAATTTGGGCCTCCCCCCTCATTCATTATGGGCGCAGTCATTAGGATTACCCGCTGCCATCTTGCTGATAGGAATGGCTTCCCCTTCACCCTGACCTCCTCCATTCTACCTCGCGGTGATAAATCAGCAGCTGTCAAAACAACAGGACTCCTTATTAATAGTAACCTTCACATGTGGCGGCTCTCGAGACGCCGGCATTGTTGTGTCTCGCTCGTGATGATATCGGGGTTGTGATAGTGTTTTTGTGCTTATTGATCGGAGTCCTGCATGACTAGGCCGCATCCATCACCACGTGTAACAAAGGTTTCCTGTCAGGCACCCGCCATGCACAGGCGGCCAGAGGAAAGGGGAGTAAAAAGGACCCATAATGCAAGTCAATGTCACCACTGATGAAATGAAGATGTATATATTAAAGGGATTGGCCCTTAACACAAAAATGTATAGGACGGCTGAGGAATGTAAGATCGCAGGGCACCAGACGTAGGGTCGCAGAGATTTATGAATCTAAACTATACATGTAGATTCTGACAGTATCGACCAATCACATTGCAGCTTACATTTTTCTAAGGCAGTGTATGAAATGAACGCTGTGTTTTGATTGGTTGCTCAAGGAAAGTCTGGAGTTTTAGATGTGACTTCTAATATGTGACATTTGATTGAGTTATGGGGGGGGCAGTCCCCCCAGTAATTATATTATTATATCAATCTATCCTTTCTATTGTGAGATTTTGTTCCATTTCTTCTTTTCTATAGGTAGCACAATGCAGCAAATATTGTCTAAGAGATTTGTTGCTATGGACATCCTACCTAGCAACCGGTCACTTAACCAAGGCCTATATGCCTCCAAGGCCTACGCCCCACATCTCTCTATTGTGCCGGGTATTTTTAGTCCTGCTCCCTCTTGTATCCAGTAAGTTTTGAGTGACTATTCTAGGCCCGTAAAGAGGAATTATCCTAAAATGGAGGCCGATATTTCTTAGCACATTTATTGGGCCTAATGTGGTTGTCAGGCAGTAATTCCATAACAACTGGTTGGATCTTAATAGCAAATAGATTTGGGCGGAGACACCTGCCTCACATAGATTTCAGTGGAGGCCCAAGACCACCAAGACCACCCTGATCATGGTCACCCAAACCCAAATTGTAGAGATAATAAAGAGAAGGACCTCCAGCCCTCAAATCCTCATATCTGTGTGTCAGCTCTCTACACAAACACCCTCCAAGGTCCTCCAAAAACTGAAGAACTGAAGGGGACGTGTCCTTCTCTCCCAAAAACCTTGGTCCTGGTACTGTATGTAGGCAGTAAGTGTCAAGCCATTGAAAATATTAGACCAGGAGGCCCAGTTGTCACACAGCCCAAGGCCCATGGCCGCCTTAGTCAGCCCCTGGGTACAGGGTAGGTTACACACCCATCAGACATCGATGGTAAAGCCTTCAGTGATGTCTATGACAAAAATCATACATCTCCTCATAAATTGATCTTCTCTTTCTGTCTCCACGTCTTACGGGACTATATTACGGGACAGGCCATAATATGAGCGTTAGCCGATCCCCTGGATACACCAGCGCCTCCTGGTCTCAGTTTCAGCTTATTAATTGTCTGGTTACTGGGTTATTACCTCATATTCTTATGAAGTGTCCATGGTAAGTGCTTCCTGCTATCACCTTACCTATAATGATACCAGCGATGTGATTATGGCTTCTCGCATGTCATATTACGCTGCACTTACAGGACGTACACGGCACCTTCTTCTATTACTCATCCATTTTACTTCCAGTCTCCCCCTCCCCCGCACTGTACAGTCAGAAGCTCAGAGAAAGACTCCCCCAGACCCATAAGCAAAGAGGGACAAGACTTGGTCCTGGGGGGGGGGGGGGGGTATAATGCTGCCATTTCTATGTAGTTGTATTGATTTAATATGGTTGGGTTCTGCTTTAAGAGGGCACAGAAAATAGGGCCTAGGGTGGTAATGTGAGAGGGCAGAGTATGTAGGGTCTAGGATGGTACTATCTCATATCTATCTATATCTATCTATCTATCTATCCATCTATCTATCTCATATCTATCTATCTCATATCTATCTCATATCTATCTATCTCATATCTATCTATCTATCTATCTATCTATCTATCTATCTATCTATCTATCTATCTCATATCTATCTATCTATCTCATATCTATCTCATATCTATCCATGTATCTATCTATCTATCTCATATCTATCTATCTATCTATCTATCTATCTATCTATCTATCTATCTATCTATCTCATATCTATCTATCTATCTATCTATCTATCTCATATCTATCTCATATCTATCCATGTATCCATGACTGTCCAGCTCAGTATCTGTAGTCCGTCCTCGTCCCATCTTGGATTCTATAGATACATAAGTTGCAGTAAACAATAAGAACGTCTCGTGTAGCAGCGGGAGAGACTTGTCGTCTATCATTGAAATAGAGCGACCGCTGAGCCCGGGCTGAATCTGTCTCACTTTGTCAAGGTCGTTCGCATCATTGAGTGTGAATCAATGGGAATGGCTGATCCCTTGATCCGTGGGCGCCGCTCTCCTACCCTCTTGCCCTCTCCTAATCTACCACTGTAGGGTCCCTCCCCATGGCAGCGTCCAGGAAAGGGTTAATCCTGTACAAGGCTCTTTTAGGTCAAAGATAAAAAAAACATAAAACCCCGGGTAAGCAGAGAATCCGCTGATTCTACGTGAAAGGCTCATTGCGCGCCGTAACATTTGTCATTGGGTGGAATCTCGCTTTTGTTGCGCAAGCAGTTTTAACTCCGAATTTGCCAGAGGTGAAATCTCTCAGACACAAGGAGGATCTAAGGCTACAGTGAATTCTCTATATAAGCAGATGTAGCAGTGCTGAATGTGTCATTGATAATTCATGTGCACAGTATCTGTTACCGCGCATTTGTCTATATATATGATGGATGATGCATAGGATACAAGAGCTATAAGACATCAACATTCAAGACATTTCCAGATTTACATGGGACTGCACTGCAGCTAAGCCTTCTCAGATACCTCGCCATGGAAGGAATGATTATGAATTCTGGAAGAATGAGAACGGGAGCTGACTACAAAGAGTTTGTTTGTAGTCTGTTACCCTGGAGAGACTTTGGTCTTCTTAACAGGTCACTTACAACTGGATTTTATAATAATTAAAGGGCACCTACCACCACGAATCTACCTATAAAGGTAGAAGGGGTGGTAGGTGCATGAGTGGGATGTGAGGAGAGCTCTTTTTTGGGCTAATCCTCATGTCCCGGCTATCCTTTTGTAAACTTTATTACTTGTATATGCTAATTTTTTAAGCTGCTACTGGGGCGTGGAGTAGCCGGACATGAGGCTACCGTCGCGGCTACTCCACGCCCCAGTAGCTTCGTTCCTCCGCCTACCATGTAATCTTCGGCGCGCAGCTCCTCGTAGCTGTGCGCCCTCGTCCGAGTACCCGGCGTTCTGCGCATGCGCCGTAGCGCCGGTCTCGGAGCAGCTCCTTGTAGATTACATGGTAGGCGGAGGAACGAGGCTACTAGGGCGTGGAGTAGCTGCAACTTCTAGCCTCATATCCGGCTACTCCACGCCCCAGTAGCCGCTTAAAAAAATTAGCATATACAAGCAATAAAGTTTACAAAAGGATAGCTGGGACATGAGGATTAGCCCAAGAAAGGACTATCCTCACATCCCATTCATCCACCTACCACCCCTTCTACCTTTATAGGTAGATTCGTGGTGGTAGGTCCCCTTTAAGGGGATATGAATAAAGCAAAGGGCATTGGTACCCAGAATATAAGGGATAGCACAAGATACAGTGAAAATCCCGGCCTCACATACCGTCTGTATAGAGTTTCTGGGTAGAGCGTCTCTTTAATGGTCGCTCTGAAACCATCGCTCTCAGAATTCACTGGCGTGAAGGTGGCGGATTGTGGCAAATAATCACAAGTGCTAGCAATATGCAATAAGCCAGCATTTGCCATTATTTCAGGGCCTCTATACCACTGACCTGGCACAGAGGTCCTGATAAATATCCCCCATAGAACTGTCCCAATGATAAATGACCCCCATAGACTAGAGACACATAGGTCTGTATAGGAAGTGGAAACATTTTAGAAAAGTTGCCTCCAAGTGCGCTCTGCTTCCTCGGTTACTTGATGCTGCACTGATGTAACCGCGGCCGCCATGATCCATTTTTCTTCCTTTTGTAACACTATAAAAGAAACACAATTACAACCCCCTAAACGGTTAATGATGGCGATAACAAAGACTTCCGGGGCGCCCGCCTGCCGCCTGTAATCTGCCTCCATATAAATCCTTTATCTGGGGATTGCAGACTCTCCAAGTGCTGTCAAAAAATGCAAAAAAATTCTAAATTGATCGGATGATAACTTCAGCTCGGAATTCGGAAAAACTGGAGGAGTCTTTATCTTGGATTTCATGCGTGGCCGGGTCTTGGAGAAGATGGCGGCTTAGTACAAGGAGCGGAACCAGGATTATTTCTTTGAACTTGCTAAAAGTAAAAAAAAAAAGGGGGATTAGTTTTATCATCACGTTCAGCATCCACTTAGTGCCCGTCCGTTACATCATAATATGGGAATAAAAATCCGTGAGCGGGGGAGGGGTGTACAGGCAGAAAAATAATGCAAATAATAGCAGGATTATTAAGTTTTGTGTTTTATTATTTACCCTAAATTTCAGTTTATTTGGGCGCCCTGCGTTGTACTTGCTGCTGTAGACCGATGCGTCACGTTTACAGGAAGAAGACAAAGTTCACCAAATTAGGGATTTAAGCCCCGCCCTAGTACCTCCCCAGCTTAGCTCAAAACTCACACTTTTAGTTGTGATTTTGCCAACATCCTTTGTCAAATCCCTTAAAGGGGTTTACCCCCCCTTAAAGGGGTTGACCACTCGTATACATACAAGCCTATGTGCCTTACATGGAAAGGCTGCAGCTATCTTTCTAATGGAAGAAATGTATTAAAAAGTGGCCAATCCCTTTAAGAAGGATTTTAGGTAACTTTAAGGCTGATTTCTAACAATGGGGGTCATTTACTAAGGGCCCGATTCGCGGTTTCCCGACGTGTTACCTGAATATTTCCGATTTGCGGCGATTTCCCCTGAATTGCCCCGGGATTTTGGCGCATGCGATCAGATTGTGCCGCATCGGCGCTGGCATGCACGCGACGGAAATCGGGGGGCGTGGCCGAATGAAAACCCGACGGATTTGGAAAAAAAAAAAGTGTCGCGGAGCTTGCACTTACCTTCACTAGGAATAGGCCGGTGAACTTGAGTGCATTCCAATGCTCTTCAGCAGCGCAGCAGCGCCACCTGGTGGACGTCGGAGGGACTACCTTAATGAATCCCGGACGGACCCAAATCCAACGCAGAGAACGCGCCGCTGGATCGCTTATGGACCGAGTAAGTAAATCTGCCCCAATATCTTTAATTGACTTCTCCCTCAGCTCCCTCCATAAGGCACTGACCATCCCACCCAGTGTCATCTGTGAGCCTGGACAGTTGTGATGCTTATTAAGAGGCAATCTTGACCTTTCATGGGTTTGTCTGAAAATCAGGAGATCCCTTTAAGGAGCTGTGTCTACTGATGACCAGTCATAGATGTGATTCTTTATATTCCTTCTATAGCAATGGTCTAAAAAACCAAATGTTGGGGATGAAAAGTAATGACAGATAATTATTGTAAGAGATAAGACCCTCCCCTGAAGAGGAGGTGGGGCCGGAGCTTCAAAGGGAGGAGTCTCCAACTTTATTGATATCCAAGTTAAAATACAGACATTTGGGCATGGAGGGGGCGTAAAGAGGCGCGCACGGATTGTCACTGGTTTTTACGGAAAATCACACCAGGTTCAACCTTGCATAGTTCATGACTATAGCATAAGACCCTCCCCTGAGTACTGTGGCCACACCTCCTGCTTAACCAGTATAGTAGTCACATAATACTATAGTCCCATTCTCATAGTGATGAGGATAAATGTAATAAGCCCATATTACAGTCCCACATAGCACCCCCCAGTCTTATACCATGTGACTTGTAAGCAGCCAATCACGTTGACATCAGGCTTTTTTCATACTAGTTGTAAAAGTGTCTAAAAAACCTTGGCGTAAAATCTTTGTTTTTTTAATGTCGCAAAAGACAAATCAGTTTCATCGTGTTTACCCTCTCGCCTCGATGGGGGATATCGAAGTTTGCCGATAAATTCCAGGAATATTTCGAGGGACGGTTGACACAATCCACATGGGGATTACCCTCTGCTCTCTGCAGCTCCTCACTCCGGATTATTGCTAAGATACTTCCCCAATGATATAAGAAGAAGAGAAGCTTCTCAGGATATCGAGATAAATCCGTCCTTACAACTTGCCGCCTGCTGATGGGATTTGACTTGGAAAAAGCTTAAACCAGTAATAAAACAAAAGCACAAATTGTATCAAAGTAAAATGGGTCAATTGCTGTAATTCTGCTTAATCATCCGGAACCGTATTATCTCCATCTACCACAAGCAAAGACTCAAAGAACAAAGTTAAAAGAGCCCCCATAACTGTGATACCCACAGCCCCCATAACTGTGATACCCACAGCCCCCATAACTGTGACATCCACAGCCCCCATAACTGTGACACCCACAGCCCCCATAACTGTGATACCCACAGCCCCCATAACAGTGACACCCACAGCCCCCATAACAGTGACACCCACAGCCCCCATAAGTGACATCCACAGCCCCCATAACGGTGACACCCACAGCCCCCATAACAGTGACACCCACAGCCCCCATAACAGTGACACCCACAGCCCCCATAACAGTGACATCCACAGCCCCCATAACAGTGACACCCACAGCCCCCATAACAGTGACACCCACAGCCCCCATAACAGTGACATCCACAGCCCCCATAACTGTGACATCCACAGCCCCTATTACAGTGACACCCACAGCCCTCATACAGTGACACCCACAGCCCCCATAACAGTGACATCCACAGCCCCCATAAGTGACATCCACAGCCCCCATAACAGTGACATCCACAGCCCCTATAACAGTGACACTCACAGCCCCCATAACAGTGACATCCACAGCCCCCATAACAGTGACACCCACAGCCCCCATAACTGTGACATCCACAGCCCCCATAACTGTGATATCCACAGCCCCTATAAGAGTGACACCCACAGCCCCCATAACAGTGACATCCACAGCCTCCATAACAGTGACACCCACAGCCCCCATAACAGTGACATCCACAGCCTCCATAACAGTGACACCCACAGCCCCCATAACAGTGACATCCACAGCCCCCATAAGTGACATCCACAGCCCCCATAACAGTGTCATCCACAGCCCCCATAACTGTGACATCCACAGCCCCCATAACTGTGACACCCACAGCCCCCATAACTGTGATACCCACAGCCCCCATAACAGTGAAACCCACAGCCCCCATAACAGTGACACCCACAGCCCCCATAAGTGACATCCACAGCCCCCATAACGGTGACACCCACAGCCCCCATAACAGTGACACCCACAGCCCCCATAACAGTGACACCCACAGCCCCCATAACAGTGACATCCACAGCCCCCATAACAGTGACACCCACAGCCCCCATAACAGTGACACCCACAGCCCCCATAACAGTGACATCCACAGCCCCCATAACTGTGACATCCACAGCCCCTATTACAGTGACACCCACAGCCCTCATACAGTGACACCCACAGCCCCCATAACAGTGACATCCACAGCCCCCATAAGTGACATCCACAGCCCCCATAACAGTGACATCCACAGCCCCTATAACAGTGACACTCACAGCCCCCATAACAGTGACATCCACAGCCCCCATAACAGTGACACCCACAGCCCCCATAACTGTGACATCCACAGCCCCCATAACTGTGACATCCACAGCCCCTATAAGAGTGACACCCACAGCCCCCATAACAGTGACATCCACAGCCTCCATAACAGTGACACCCACAGCCCCCATAACAGTGACATCCACAGCCTCCATAACAGTGACACCCACAGCCCCCATAACAGTGACATCCACAGCCCCCATAAGTGACATCCACAGCCCCCATAACAGTGTCATCCACAGCCCCCATAACTGTGACATCCACATCCCCTATAAGAGTGACACCCACAGCCCCCCATAACAGTGTCATCCACAGCCCCCATAACAGTGACATCCACAGCCCCCATAAGTGACATCCACAGCCCCCATAACAGTGTCATCCACAGCCCCCATAACTGTGACATCCACATCCCCTATAAGAGTGACACCCACAGCCCCCCATAACAGTGACATCCACAGCCCCCATAACAGTGACACCCACAACCTCCATAACAGTGACACCCACAGCCCCTATAACACTGACACCCACAGCCCCTATAACAGTGACACCCACAGCCTCCATAACAGTGACACCCACAGCCCCAATAAGTGACATCCACAGCCCCCATAACAGTGTCATCCACAGCCCCCATAACTGTGACATCCACAGCCCCTATAAGAGTGACACCCACAGCCCCCATAACAGTGACATCCACAGCCCCTATAACAGTGACACCCACAGCCCCCATAACAGTGACATCCACAGCCCCCATAACTGTGACACCCACAGCCCCCATAACAGTGACACCCACAGCCCCTATAACAGTGACATCCACATCCCCCCATAACAGTGACATCCACAGCCCCCATAACTGTGACACCCACAGCCCCCATAACAGTGACATCCACAGCCCCTATAACACTGACACCCACATCCCCCCATAACAGTGACATCCACAGCCCCCCATAACACTGACACCCACAGCCTCCATAACAGTGACACCCACAGCCCCCATAACTGTGTCATCCACAGCCCCAATAAGTGACATCCACAGCCCCCATAACAGTGACATCCACAGCCCCTATAACAGTGACACCCACAGCCCCCATAACAGTGACATCCACAGCCCCTATAACAGTGACATCCACAGCCCCCATAACAGTGACATCCACAGCCCCCATAACAGTGACACCCACAGCCCCTATAACAGTGACATCCACAGCCCCCATAACAGTGTCATCCACAGCCCCCCCTAACAGTGTCATCCACAGCCCTCATAACAGTGACACCCACAGCCCCCATAAGTGACACCCACAGCCCCCATAAGTGACATCCACAGCCCCCATAACAGTGACATCCACAGCCCCCATAACAGTGACACCCACAGCCCCCATAACAGTGACACCCACAGCCCCCATAACAGTGACATCCACAGCCCCCATAACAGTGACACCCACAGCCCCCATAATAGTGACATCCACAGCCCCCCATAACAGTGACATCCACAGCCCCCATAACAGTGACACCCACAGCCCCCATAACAGTGACATCCACAGCCCCCATAACAGTGACACCCACAGCCCCCATAACAGTGTCACCTACACCCCCCATAACAGTGAGAGCTACAAATGGCATGACAGTATACAATGCCTCCCTCCGTATACACTGCTGTAACGTGTCACAGCGCCACCTGCTGCTCATCCTTAAAGAAAAACTGCATTTTGTATTTTAATACGTGTAGAGTACCTGACACGTCCCCCGTATGGCTCATCCATAATTCATATATGTACCACCCCCCGCTAATGGCGGCCGCTTCTCATTAACTCTCGCCTGACTTTTAGACGCCATTATTTCTGACTGACAACAACATTAATGAGGAAATCCGTGTCCCGCGCTGATTGATGCCGCTGATTTATGGCGTCTGCCGTGTAATAGTCGCTGACGCTGGGAGGGGACCGCACCGCCGCTTCCTCTTCCTCCGTTATTACAACTTGGAGAATATTGGAGAACGATTTTTTTTGTTTTGCGCAGTTCAAAGCCGCGGCACATCAATCGCTGCAGACCTGAAAGCTGAACGCTACACATGAAGACATTCCCCTAATCAGCAGTTTGTTTCTATAAAAGCTGCAAACAAAAGGATAAAGATGGAAATTTATTTAAAGGGACGGTGCTCTTAAAGGGGATGTGGAGGATCAGTAAAACATGGAAGCTTTTGCTGTGAGTCACTGCGGCTGTGCGGAGAATGTAAAGAATTTAGCAAAATATCTTTACCACTAGGTGGTGCTAGAGAGCAGAGAGTGACCTGGGCAGATATTTTGTATCTAATCCGCGCTCCATGTGGTCATTGGTTCTGCAGGCGGCAGGAGACTCCTGCACCAGGTCCAGGCTATTGGCAGCGCGCAGGTGCGGGGCAGGAACGTCCCATGTTGGGCCACACCGCCAGCCATGCCCCCTTCACACCCCTCCATGCTGTGTGGACCAAATGGGGTGAATAGTTTCACATCCTGGCCATATGCTGCGCATTGTGACTATTTCAGGGCTTTTACGACAAGAAACTACCGCACAATCCCAGGTAAATGTGGCTCTAATTGTTAAAAAATGGAGAAAATTCTAAAATATTATCGGAAACAAAGAAACATACTATTGATAAAAAGATAGGACAGCATGATGGCTCAGTGGTAAGCACTACAGCCTTGCATCATTTGCAGCATGGTGGCTTAGTGGTGAACACTGCTGCCTTGCAGTGTGGTGGCTTAGTGGTTAGCACTACAGCCTTGCAGCACAGTGGCTCAGCGGTTAGCACTACAGCCTTGCAGTATGGTGGCTCAGTGGTTAGCACTACAGCTTTGCAGCACAGTGGCTCAGTGGTTAGCACTACAGCCTTGCAGTGTGGTGGCTCAGTGGTTAGCACTACAGCCTTGCAGTATGGTGGCTCAGTGGTAAACATTACAGCCTTGCAGCATGGTGGTTCAGTGGTCAGCACTACAGCCTTGGAGAACGGTGGCTCAGTGGTTAGCATTACAGCCTTGCAGCATGGTGGCTCAGTGGTCAGCACTACAGCCTTGCAGAACGGTGGCTCAGTGGTTAGCACTACAGCCTTGCAGCATAGTGGCTCAGTGGTTAGCACTACAGCCTTATAGCGTCGGGGTCCTGGGTTCAAGTCCCATCCAGGTCAACATCTGCAAAGAGTTTGTATGTTCTCTCTGTGTTTGCGTGGGGGTCCTCTGCTTTTCTCCCACACTTCAAAACGCTGCACAAGACCTCGCCGGATACCACCGTCCGGAGCCTCTTCATGTATCGGGCTGCGCCAGAGCAGGGGTGGGGCTATCACACGCCCCCAAAATATTTATAATAATGACTATTGTTACTGTTATTTTCCCGTTATCACCTCCACACATTGAAGAATTTGGGGATTCTAAGAAATAATAAAGATGTTTTCATCATAATCTATGGATGAAGGGTAAGGACATTCCCAGGGACAAATCTTTGCATTTTCTTGGAGGAGATTAGGGGCGGCTGAGGGGGAAGAGCTTTGAACTTCTCCTTTTCTCTGATGTACAAAGGATTAACCCCTGTGAAATGGATGAAAGTCACGTTGTGTTAATATATGTCCGGACCCAGCGAGGAGGAAATCTCTGTGTAGCCGGGTATTCTAGATATGAAGAATTAGCCCAGGAGATCAGGAGAGATGGAGAGATATGAGATAGATAGATAGATAGATAGATAGATAGATAGATATGAGATAGATAGATAGGAGATAGATAGATATGAGAGAGATAGGAGATAGATAGATAGATAGATAGATAGATAGATAGATAGATAGATAGATATGAGATAGATAGATAGATAGATAGATAGATAGATATGAGATAGATAGATAGACAGATAGATAGATATGAGATAGATAGATAGATAGATAGATATGAGATAGATAGATAGATAGGAGATAGATAGATAGATAGATAGATAGATAGATAGATAGATATGAGATAGATAGATAGGAGATAGATAGATAGATAGATAGATAGATAGATAGATATGAGATAGATAGATAGATAGATAGATAGATAGATAGATAGATATGAGATAGATAGATAGATAGATAGATAGATAGATACATATGAGATAGATAGATAGATAGATATGAGATAGATAGATAGATAGATAGATAGATAGATAGATAGATAGATATGAGATAGATAGATAGATGGATAGATGTGAGATAGATAGATAGATAGATAGATAGATAGATAGATAGATAGGAGATAGATAGATAGGAGATAGATAGATAGATAGGAGATAGATAGATATGAGATAGATAGATAGATAGATAGATAGATAGATAGATAGGAGATAGATAGATAGATAGATAGATAGATAGATAGATAGATAGATAGGTAGATAGGTAAACGAAAGCAGGTAGCACTCCAAATCGTATGGTGAAAAAAATCTTTCTTTTTATTCCATGCTCAAAAGTACATCATAGTGCAGCAATGTTTCAGCTCCAAGGAGCCTTTTTCAAAAAAGGCTCCTTGGAGCTGAAATGTTGCTGCACTATGATGTACTTTTGAGCATGGAATAAAAAGAAAGATTTTTTTCACCATACGATTTGGAGTGCTGCCTGCTTTCGTTTACCTACCTTGGAGGACTTGAGGCCTAGTCCTAGTGAGCCTGCACCCACTACAAATTACTTTTTTCGTGTGCTTTTTGGACTTTCTTTACGTAGATAGATAGATAGATACATATGAGATAGATAGATAGATAGATAGATAGGAGATAGATAGATAGGAGATAGATAGATAGATAGATAGGAGATAGATAGATAGGAGATAGATAGATAGGAGATAGATAGATAGGTCATGTCACCCTGATGTTTATACAGGCACAGCGCCATACATTTGGTAGTGGCCACTCTGAGTAATTACTTCTCACAGCAGCTGGGTATGAATGGGAATGTGTTGCATTAACTTATAGGAGAGGAAGAGAGCCTGACAGCAAACAGAGATCCTGAAATCAGTGAGAAATTGCTACACAACAATCTGTTATGTTACAGGACTTAGAACGTTCGGGTTGTTACATTTTTGCGCTTTCCTCTCTGGGTGTCGGATAGTTACTTATTGTGGAGGATTCCTGGGGGGTGCGGATCTATTGAGCCATTTGTATCCCCCCGCTGATAGTACAAATTGCCTTCCCCCGTGCCCCCCACTACTCCGCCAGGTTTTCCGGTTTTCCCTTCCCGCTGCCTCTGTAATAAGGGTGTAATGGAGCGTTCTATGATCTCTTTAGCTGTGGCGGATGGGAGTAACGATCTGCGGCTCCATTGTAAACCTCCCCTTACAGCCCGGATTCTATACATCACCTCGTACAGGAGCCATTCATGTCTCTATGTCACTAGCAGGATGTAAACAACAGTTTAACACATCATTGAAGGTTGTGTATGCCTTATGTACTCACACTGCTGTGCTCTGAGCTCTGTGCACTGAATGGTTTAAAAGCCCCTCCCCTCCATTCCACTTCCATCTAGTGACTGCTGTAGTATCTAACCAGTAGTCTGCTACAGTTTTCCTTCAGGGCAGAGAGAAAGGGCTGAAAAGTAATACAATTCAGAGAGCTAAGAGCACAGCAGTGTGAGGACAAGTTACATTCTGGAGAAGCTACAATCCTGGAATATAAATCCATTTTTCACAGTCCTGCTGCCACTGACAACATGCACAAAGGTCTGATTACACATCTCTCTGGGGATATTACATAACACAGGCTGCAGAGAGCACAGAGCACAGCAGTGTGAGGTCTGATTGCACATCTCTCCAGGGATATTACATAACACTGGCTGCAGAGAGAACAGAGCACAGCAGTGTGAGGTCTGATTGCACATCTCTCCAGGGACAATACATAACACTGGCTGCAGAGAGCACCGAGTACAGCAGTGTGAGGTTTGATTACACATCTCTCCAGGGACAACACATAACACTGGCTGCAGAGAGCACAGAGCACAGCAGTGTGAGGTCTGATTACACATCTCTCCAGGGACAATACATAACACTGGCTGCAGAGAGCACAGAGCACAGCAGTGTGAGGTCTGATCGCACATCTCTCCAGGGATATTACATAACACTGGCTGCAGAGAGCACAGAGCACAGCAGTGTGAGGTCTGATTACACATCTCTCCAGGGACAATACATAACACTGGCTGCAGAGAGCACAGAGCACAGCAGTGTGAGGTCTGATCGCACATCTCTCCAGGGATATTACATAACACTGGCTGCAGAGAGCACAGAGCACTGCAGTGTGAGGTCTGATTGCACATCTCTCCAGGGATATTACATAACACTGGCTGCAGAGAGAACAGAGCACAGTAGTGTGAGGTCTGATTGCACATCTCTCCAGGGATATTACATAACACCGGCTGCAGAGAGCACAGAGCACAGCAGTGTGAGGTCTGATTGCACATCTCTTCAGGGATATTACATAACACTGGCTGCAGAGAGCACAGAGCACAGCAGTCTGAGGTCTGATTGCACATCTCTTCAGGGATATTACATAACACTGGCTGCAGAGAGCACAGAGCACAGCAGTGTGAGGTCTGATTGCACATCTCTTCAGGGATATTACATAACACTGGCTGCACAGAGCACAGCGGCATGAAGACTTGTCCCCATTGCAGTTAGTGAAGCTACAATCCTGGAAAATAAATCCATAGTTCATAGTCTTGCTGCATCTAACTTCTTACACAAAGGTATGATGACTAAGATCTCAAGGTACACTACATAATAATTTCTGCAGGAGCACAGAGCACAGCAGTGTGAGGACAACCCTTAACCCCCCCCCCCCATCTCCCTCCACCCTCACCCACATGGACTTGGAGAACGCCGATATATAAATCCATATTTCACAGTCCTGCTGCTACTAACAAAATACACAAATGTATGATTACACATCTCTCAAGTAACACTTGCTGAAGATAGCCACAGAGCACAGCAGTGTGAGGATACACTCCTGGTGCTATACCTAACATTGGTGGCAGCTTTACAGAAAGGAACAAAGCACTCAGTGTACAGTATGCAACACCTATGCATTTCAATGATGATTTAAGATATAGAAAATTTGTATGAACTACAGATCTATATTGCATCAACAAAATATGGGTGCAAAATAACAAAATAAAATGTACTTGTAGTCACCACTAGGAGGAGCTTTTCATATTTCATGTTGTAAAGCTATTGGAATGTTTAAAAGAATCTGTACACAGATGTGCGCACTTAGCTCCCCCTAGAGGCAGCTGCAGGCGGCCACAATTCTGTCATCTGGGGATATTTTGTCTTGTCATCAAGATAAATCCCTTTTGTAAATTGATACTTTTGGACAGATCGAAAGAGATGACCCTGGGGGGTCTGATCTTATCCTGAAGCTTCATTTAAAGTTTAATAACCCCTTTAACTATCTGCACCAATATTAACCCTTTGCCTCCTTTAATAGATGTCACTTGGCTGATTCTGGGACAGTTACAATGTCTTCTCTAGCTCCCACCATTCCCTAACGATCCGGGCTTATAATTTGATCCCCAATATGCTAATTAGGCTCTCAGGTGGGTGGTCTTAGCATGGAGCAGAGTGCTTAGTACCACCCACTTGACAACAGAGTGCCAAAGCTAAAGACACTGATTGCACGGGAACAGTGCGGGCTAGAGGGAAAACTCCAACTGCTCCGGAATCCGTAGAGCGGAACCTCTTAAAGGAGAAGGAGGTAGTTAAAGGTCTTCTTAAAGGGATTTGGTACATGTACTAGAGGAGTGTAGATATGGGCTTTAGAAGTAGTCTTCATACCAAAGGCTATAACCTTCCCAAAACACAAAGAATATAAAAGGATGATACTGTCCATGGATGTGGCGGAGCCGGTGGAAGCTGTGACTTTGATCTTCTCTTCAGTCGCCGCGGTGTCTTTGATGTCGGCTTCACACGGCGTTTGTCTCCCTGGTGAGAGATTGGACATGGAGGAGGAGGATGGACTCTCCAGACTCAGCACCACAGTCACTATGGATGTGACACATAAGGGGCGGGAGAGCTCCTCCCACCAGCCGCAATCGGCAAATGGAACAAGTTATAGGCAAAGATCCGCAAATGTATCCAATGCTACAAATGAGGAGGAGGCCAAGTAATTATTATAAATGAAGATGTAAAAATCATGTGACCCATCAATCATGGACAGCAGGGTCATTGCTAGGGTCAACTTTCATGGCAGCTTAGATACAGCGTCTCTGCTCTATGTATAGTAGACACTGCGTAATACGGATTAGATACAGTGTCAAAGCTCTGTATATGAGGTCGGTCTATAATGGCAGCTTAGATACAACATGTCACCTGTACAAATGAGAGATATTTCTGTAATATGGATTAGATACAGCGACGTAGCTGTATACATGGCAGATACTTCTGTAATATGGATTAGATACAGCGACTCATCTGTATACATGGCAGACACCTTTGTAATATGGATTAGATACAGCGACGTAGCTGTATACATGGCAGATACTTCTGTAATATGGATTAGATACAGCGAGTCAGCTGTATACATGGCAGATACTTCTGTAATATGGATTAGATACAGCGAGTCAGCTGTATACATGGCAGATACTTCTTTAATATGGATTAGATACAGCGACTCAGATGTATACATGACAGATTCTTCTGTAATATGGATTAGATACAGCGACTCAGCTGTATACATGGCAGATACTTCTGTAATATGGATTAGATACAGCTGTATACATGGCAGATACCTCTGTAATATGGATTAGATACAGCGACTTAGCTGTATACATGGCAGACACCTCTGTATAATGGATTAGATACAGCGAGTCAGCTGTATACATGGCAGACACCTCTGTATAATGGATTAGATACAGCTGTGTACATGGCAGACACCTCTGTATAATGGATTAGATACAGCTGTGTACATGGCAGACACCTCTGTAATATGGATTAGATACAGCTGTATACATGGCAGACACCTCTGTATAATGGATTAGATACAGCGAGTCAGCTGTATACATGGCAGACACCTCTGTAATATGGATTAGATACAGCTGTGTACATGGCAGACACCTCTGTATAATGGATTAGATACAGCTATGCAGAGCTCAGTGCATTTACTTGTTAGAATCTCATTGGATTTGCTGGTATGGACCTGCAGGAGAGAACACAAGGCATTATGGGAAAGGTTGGCAATTGGTAATATTCTCAATTTTAGGGCAAACACATGAAGAGGTTGGACCTTTTGCTGCTGCTGAGGGAGATTTATAACAAGTAGCTTCAGATCATCACAACATGGATCTTGTTCTGTTTTTTTTTTTTTAAAGGGAGAATCAGAAGTAATAATTAATGAATACGCAGGAGCACATGAAGCTAGAATCTAGTTTTTCTTTCTCTGTTTCATTTTTTTTCACTATTTTCCAGGGGTTTTTTTTATCCTTTTTTAATTTAATTTACAACTCGATCCCCCACAGGCTTAACCTGGCAGCGACCCGAAATGCTCACATTCATCTGTTTAATTTAATTGGCTTCTCCCGAAGATTGAAAACCCAATTATACGCGACGTCTCCTTCCGCCATTCTCCCGTCACCGTCGGTGGATTTGGTCTTTCGTGATGAGGTTTTTCAGCTGGAATCTTCTTCCTTCTACCTGAAAGTACAAAATTATAGAATTAGACGCCGGGCCCAAGGTGCTGGTGCCGATAAGACCCGGCCTCGTCTTCCTGTGAATGTGGACATGTTTGTGGATTCGGGATTAGATCCGAGGCTACTCCTTTTTTTGGCTGTTATTTAAGATTTTTGTGTTCGGCCTCTTCCCGGAGTCCTTCCCATAATCCTCGGCGCCTCCTTCCACGTGAGTGTGGATAATACCGCCGCGCAGATCTTGTTATTTCCGAGAGGTCGATGAGAGATAAAGGAAAAGGTGTAATCTTCACCGAGTGGAAAGTAAATTGCATTTGTATTCTCCATATATTTATTTTCTAGGAGCCGCGGAAATCTACGAAGCTAAGATTTAAATGTAATCAGCACAGAATAGGAAAAGAGTTTTTATGGACTTAATCTGTCGTCCCCAGCTGCCTCCACCGCACCGGGGAATAAAATATACAGAGTACAACTCACCAGCGCGGTATTATATACACAGAGAGTGGAGAGCAGAGAGAGGGGTGTTATTATAGGAGATTGCTACACCGCACCTTATACTACATATATTGTACATAGGGGGCAGTATTATAGTAGTTATATTCTTGTACATAGTGGGCAGTATTATAGTAGTTATATCCCTGTACATAGGGGGCAGTATTATAGTAGTTATATTCTTGTACATAGGGGCAGTATTATAGTAGTTATATTCTTGTACATGGGGGCAGTATTATAGTAGTTATATTCTTGTACATAGAGGGCAGTATTATAGTAGTTATATTCTTGTACACAGGGGGCAGTATTATAGTAGTTATATTCCTGTACATAGGGGGCAGTATTATAGTAGTTATATTCCTGTACATAGGGGGCAGTATTATAGTAATTATATTCTTGTACATAGGGGCAGTATTATAGTAGTTATATTCTTGTACATGGGGGCAGTATTATAGTAGTTATATTCTTGTACATAGGGGGCAGTATTATAGTAGTTATATTCTTGTACATAGGGGGCAGTATTATAGTAGTTATATTCTTGTACATGGGGGCAGTATTATAGTAGTTATATCCCTGTACATAGGGGGCAGTATTATAGTAGTTATATTCTTGTACATAGGGAGCAGTATTATAGTAGTTATATTCTTGTACATAGGGAGCAGTATTATAGTAGTTATATTCTTGTACATAGAGGGCAGTATTATAGTAGTTATATTCTTGTACACAGGGGGCAGTATTATAGTAGTTATATTCCTGTACATAGGGGGCAGTATTATAGTAGTTATATTCCTGTACATAGGGGGCAGTATTATAGTAGTTATATTCTTGTACATAGGGGCAGTATTATAGTAGTTATATTCTTGTACATGGGGGCAGTATTATAGTAGTTATATTCTTGTACATAGGGGGCAGTATTATAGTAGTTATATTCTTGTACATAGGGGGCAGTATTATAGTAGTTATATTCTTGTACATGGGGGCAGTATTATAGTAGTTATATCCCTGTACATAGGGGGCAGTATTATAGTAGTTATATTCTTGTACATAGGGAGCAGTATTATAGTAGTTATATTCTTGTACATAGGGAGCAGTATTATAGTAGTTATATTCTTGTACATAGGGGGCAGTATTATAGTAGTTATATTCCTGTACATAGGGGGCAGTATTATAGTAGTTACATTCTTGTACATAGGGGGCAGTATTATAGTAGTTATATTCCTGTACATAGGGGGGCAGTATTATAGTAGTTACATTCTTGTACATAGGGGGCAGTATTATAGTAGTTATATTCTTGTACATAGGGGGTAGTATTATAGTAGTTACATTCTTGTACATAGGGGGCAGTATTATAATAGTTATAGTCTTGTACATAGGGGGTAGTATTATAGTAGTTACATTCTTGTACATAGGGGGCAGTATTATAGTAGTTGTATTTTTGTACATAGGGGGCAGTATTACAGTAGTTATATTCCTGTACATAGGGGGCAGTATTACAGTAGTTATATTCCTGTACATAGGGGGTAGTATTATAGTAGTTATATTCCTGTACATAGGGGGCAGTATTATAGTAGTTATATTCCTGTACATAGGGGGCAGTATTTTAGTAGTTATATTCCTGTACATAGGGGGCAGTATTTTAGTAGTTATATTCCTGTACATAGGGGGCAGTATTATAGTAGTTATATTCTTGTACATAGGGGGCAGTATTATAGTAGTTATATTCTTGTACATAGGGGGCAGTATTCTAGTAGTTATATTCTTGTACATAAGGGCAGTATTATAGTAGTTATATTCTTGTACATAGGGGGCAGTATTATAGTAGTTATATTCCTGTACATAGGGGGCAGTATTATAGTAGTTATATTCTTGTACATAGGGGGTAGTATTATAGTAGTTGTATTCTTGTACATAGGGGGCAGTATTATAGTAGTTATATTCCTGTACATAGGGGGCAGTATTATAGTAGTTATAGTCTTGTACATAGGGGGTAGTATTATAGTAGTTACATTCTTGTACATAGGGGGCAGTATTATAGTAGTTATATTCTTGTACATAGGGGGCAGTATTATAGTAGTTATATTCCTGCACATAGGGGGCAGTATTATAGTAGTTGTATTTTTGTACATAGGGGGCAGTATTATAGTAGTTATATTCTTGTACATAGGGGGCAGTATTATAGTAGTTATATTCTTGTACATAGGGGGCAGTATTCTAGTAGTTATATTCTTGTACATAAGGGCAGTATTATAGTAGTTATATTCTTGTACATAGGGGGCAGTATTATAGTAGTTATATTCCTGTACATAGGGGGCAGTATTATAGTAGTTATATTCTTGTACATAGGGGGTAGTATTATAGTAGTTATATTCTTGTACATAGGGGGCAGTATTATAGTAGTTATATTCCTGTACATAGGGGGCAGTATTATAGTAGTTATAGTCTTGTACATAGGGGGTAGTATTATAGTAGTTACATTCTTGTACATAGGGGGCAGTATTATAGTAGTTATATTCCTGTACATAGGGGGCAGTATTACAGTAGTTATATTCCTGTACATAGGGGCAGTATTATAGTAGTTATATTCCTGTACATAGGGGGCAGTATTATAGTAGTTATATTCCTGTACATAGGGGGCAGTATTTTAGTAGTTATATTCCTGTACATAGGGGGCAGTATTTTAGTAGTTATATTCCTGTACATAGCGGCAGTATTTTAGTAGTTATATTCCTGTACATAGCGGCAGTATTCTAGTAGTTATATTCTTGTACGTAGGGAGCAGTATTATAGTAGATATATTCTTGTACATAGGGGGCAGTATTATAGTAGTTATATTCTTGTACGTAGGGGGCAGTATTATAGTAGTTATATTCTTGTACACAGGGGGCAGTATTCAGTAGTTATATTCTTGTACATAGGGGGCAGTATTATAGTAGTTATATTCTTGTACATAGGGGGCAGTATTATAGTAGTTATATTCTTGTACATAGGGGGCAGTATTATAGTAGTTATATTCTTGTACATGGGGGCAGTATTATAGTAGTTATATTCCTGTACATAGGGGGCAGTATTATAGTAGTTATATTCTTGTACATAGGGAGCAGTATTATAGTAGTTATATTCTTGTACATAGGGAGCAGTATTATAGTAGTTATATTCTTGTACATAGGGGGCAGTATTATAGTAGTTATATTCCTGTACATAGGGGGCAGTATTATAGTAGTTACATTCTTGTACATAGGGGGCAGTATTATAGTAGTTATATTCCTGTACATAGGGGGCAGTATTATAGTAGTTACATTCTTGTACATAGGGGGCAGTATTATAGTAGTTATATTCTTGTACATAGGGGGCAGTATTATAGTAGTTATATTCCTGTACATAGGGGGCAGTATTATAGTAGTTGTATTTTTGTACATAGGGGGCAGTATTATAGTAGTTATATTCTTGTACATAGGGGGCAGTATTATAGTAGTTATATTCTTGTACATAGGGGGCAGTATTCTAGTAGTTATATTCTTGTACATAAGGGCAGTATTATAGTAGTTATATTCTTGTACATAGGGGGCAGTATTATAGTAGTTATATTCCTGTACATAGGGGGCAGTATTATAGTAGTTATATTCTTGTACATAGGGGGTAGTATTATAGTAGTTATATTCTTGTACATAGGGGGCAGTATTATAGTAGTTATATTCCTGTACATAGGGGGCAGTATTATAGTAGTTATAGTCTTGTACATAGGGGGTAGTATTATAGTAGTTACATTCTTGTACATAGGGGGCAGTATTATAGTAGTTATATTCCTGTACATAGGGGGCAGTATTACAGTAGTTATATTCCTGTACATAGGGGCAGTATTATAGTAGTTATATTCCTGTACATAGGGGGCAGTATTATAGTAGTTATATTCCTGTACATAGGGGGCAGTATTTTAGTAGTTATATTCCTGTACATAGGGGGCAGTATTTTAGTAGTTATATTCCTGTACATAGCGGCAGTATTCTAGTAGTTATATTCTTGTACGTAGGGAGCAGTATTATAGTAGATATATTCTTGTACATAGGGGGCAGTATTATAGTAGTTATATTCTTGTACGTAGGGGGCAGTATTATAGTAGATAAATTCTTGTACATAGGGGGCAGTATTATAGTAGTTATATTCTTGTACACAGGGGGCAGTATTCAGTAGTTATATTCTTGTACATAGGGGGCAGTATTATAGTAGTTATATTCTTGTACATAGGGGGCAGTATTATAGTAGTTATATTCTTGTACATAGGGGGCAGTATTATAGTAGTTATATTCTTGTACATAGGAGGCAGTATTATAGTAGTTATATTCTTGTATATAGGGGGCAGTATTATAGTAGTTATATTCTTGTACATAGGGGGCAGTATTATAGTAGTTATATTCTTGTACATAGGGGGCAGTATTATAGTAGTTATATTCTTGTACATAGGAGGCAGTATTATAGTAGTTATATTCTTGTATAGAGGGGGCAGTATTATAGTAGTTATATTCTTGTACATAGGGGGCAGTATTATAGTAGTTATATTCTTGTACATAGGGGGCAGTATTATAGTAGTTATATTCTTGTACATAGGGGGCAGTATTATAGTAGTTATCTTCTTGTACATAGGGGGCAGTATTATAGTAGTTATATTCCTGTACATAGGGGGCAGTATTATAGTAGTTATATTCCTGTACATAGGGGGCAGTATAATAGTAGTTATATTCTTGTACATAGGGGGCAGTATTATAGTAGTTATATTCTTGTACATAGGGGGCAGTTTTATAGTAGTTATATTCTTGTACATAGGGGACAGTATTATAGTAGTTATATTCCTGTACATATGGGGCAGTATTATAGTAGTTATATTCCTGTACATAGGGGGCAGTATAATAGTAGTTATATTCTTGTACATAGGGGGCAGTATTATATTAGTTATATTCTTGTACATAGGGGGCAGTAGTATAGTAGTTATATTCTTGTACATAGGGGGCAGTATTATAGTAGTTATATTCTTGTACATAGGGGGCAGTATTATAGTAGTTATATTCTTGTACATAGGGGGCAGTATTATAGTAGTTATATTCTTGTACATAGGGGGCAGTATTATAGTAGTTATATTCTTGTACATAGGGGGCAGTATTATAATAGTTATATTCTTGTACATAGGGGGCAGTATTATAGTAGTTATATTCCTGTACATAGAGGGCAGTATTATAGTAGTTATATTCCTGTACATAGGGAGCAGTATTATAGTAGTTATATTCTTGTACATAGGGGGCAGTATTATAGTAGTTATATTCTTGTACATAGGGGGCAGTATTATAGTAGTTATATTCCTGTACATAGGGGGCAGTATTATAGTAGTTATATTCTTGTACATAGGGGGCAGTATTACAGTAGTTATATTCTTGTACATAGGGGACAGTATTATAGTACTTATATTCTTGTACATAGGGGGCAGTATTATAGTAGTTATATTCTTGTACATAGGGGGCAGTATTATAGTACAGTATGTAAATTCCTGTACATATTGGATATTTTCATAAAATGTATTCTATATTTCTTTAAAAAGATATTTGAGTGTAAAGAATAAGCATTTACAATCTATCAGGATGTATGGAGCCCAGTATCACGTGTAAGTCTTGTTGTGCCTGTAATGACTTTCTCTTCAGTGTTCTTAGAACTCACCTTTCCGTTTTGTTGCAGGTCCCTGGGGCAGATGTATGGGAGATGAATGTGGTCCTGGAGGCATTCAGACAAGGGCGGTCTGGTGTGCACACACGGAAGGGTGGACAACACTCCCTACAAACTGTCGACAGACAGAGAGACCCGAAAACCAGCAAAACTGTTTTAGAGTTTGTGACTGGCACAAAGAACTGTACGACTGGCAGCTGGGGAGTTGGAACCAGTGCACACCAGTCACATCACGGGTTTCCGAGAAACCTACAGAATGCACGAAAGGTGAGGAAGGAATCCAGACCAGAGAGGTCGTCTGTCTACAGAAAGCCACCGGGTCGGAGGCAGATGATAGTATATGCGAATACTTCGAGTCCAAACCCCGGCTAGAACAAGCTTGCCTTATCCCCTGTCCTCAGGATTGTATTGTATCCGATTTTTCCCCCTGGTCGGAATGCTCAAAAACATGTGGCAGTGGATTAAAACACCGGACTCGCTACGTGGTTTCCATGCCACAATTTGGTGGCTCGGGTTGTCCCAACCTCACAGAATTTCAGATTTGTCAAGGTCCTCCATGTGAAGGAGAAGAAAACATGTACAGTCTTAATGTTGGACCTTGGAGTTTTTGCTCGATACCGATCTCTAGACATGTGAGACAAGCCGGGAAGAGGGGCAAAAATAGGGAACGGGCTAAAGAGAGAGAGAAAGAGAAAGCTGTGAAAGACCCAGAGGCTCGAGAGCTGATCAAGAAGAAGAGGAACCGCAACAGGAAAAACCGCCAGGAAAACAGATACTGGGATATACAAATTGGGTATCAGACGCGGCTGGTGACCTGCATGCATAAAAATGGAAAAACTGCTGCACTCAGGTAAATGAAAAACTTGCTGGAAGTATAAAATATATAAATAATGTGCCAATAAAACATACAATGTATACTATACTGTCCTAGACCTGTAACCATGACAAGGGGACGTCGTCTACACCTAGACCTATAACCATGACAAGGGCGAGCCCTCCACACCTGGACCTGTAACCAGACCTGTAACTATGACAAGGGGGAGTCCTCTACACCTAGACCAGTAAACATGACAAGGGGATGTCCTCTACACCTAGACCTGTGACCATGACAAGGGGATGTCCTCTACACCTAGACCTGTAACCATGACAAGGGGATGTCCTCTACACCTAGACCTGTAACCATGACAAGGGGAGGTCTTCTACACCTAGACCAGTAACCATGATAAGGAGATGTCCTCTACACCTAGACCTGTAAACATGACAAGGGGATGTCCTCTACACCTAGACCTGTAACCATGACAAGGGGGCGTCCTCTACACCTAGACCTGTAACCATGACAAGGGGACATCCTCTACACCTAGACCTGTAACCATGACAAGGGGGAGTCCTCTACACCTAGACCTGTAACCATGACAAGGGGATGTCCTCTACACCTAGACCTGTAACCATGACAAGGGGATGTCCTCTACACCTAGACCTGTAACCATGACAAGGGGATGTCCTCTACACCTAGACCTGTGACCATGACAAGGAGGAGTCCTCTACACCTAGACCTGTGACCATGACCAGGGGACATCCTCCACACCTAGACCTGTGACCATGACAAGGGGATGTCCTCTACACCTAGACCTGTAACCATGACAAGGGGACATCTTCCACACCTAGACCTGTGACCATGACAAGGGGATGTCCTCTACACCTAGACCTGTGACCATGACAAGGAGGAGTCCTCTACACCTAGACCTGTGACCATGACAAGGGGGTGTCCTCTACACCTAGACCTGTAACCATGACAAGGGGACATCCTCCACACCTAGACCTGTGACCATGACAAGGGGGTGTCCTCTACACCTAGACCTGTAACCATGACAAGGGGGACGTCCTCCACACCTAGACCTGTGACCATGACAAGGGGATGTCCTCTACACCTAGACCTGTGACCATGACAAGGAGGAGTCCTCTACACCTAGAGCTGTAACCATGACAAGGGGACGTCCTCTATACCTAGACCTGTAACCATGACAAGGGGATGTCCTCTACACCTAGACCTGTAACCATGACAAGGGGATGTCCTCTACACCTAGACCTGTAACCATGACAAGGGGATGTCCTCTACACCTAGACCTGTAACCATGACAAGGGGATGTCCTCTACACCTAGACCTGTAACCATGACAAGGGGATGTCCTCTACACCTAGACCTGTAACCATGACAAGGGGGACGTCCTCTACACCTAGACCTGTAACCATGACAAGGGGGAGTCCTCTACACCTAGACCTGTAACTATGACAAGGGGATGTCCTCTACACCTAGACCTGTAACCATGACAAGGGGGACATCCTCTACACCTAGACCTGTAACTATGACAAGGGGACGTCCTCTACACCTAGACCTGTGACCATGACAAGGGACGTCCTCTACACCTAGACCTGTAACCATGACAAAGGGATGTCCTCAACACCTAGACCTGTAACCATGACAAGGGGATGTCCTCTACACCTAGACCTGTAACCATGACAAGGGGGCATCCTCTACACCTAGACCTGTAACCATGACAAGGGGGTGTCCTCTACACCTAGACCTGTAACTATGACAAGGGGACGTCCTCTACACCTAGAGCTGTAACCATGACAAGGGGATGTCCTCTACACCTAGACCTGTAACCATGACAAGGGGACATCCTCTACACCTAGACCTGTAACCATGACAAGGGGGAGTCCTCTACACCTAGACCTGTAACCATGACAAGGGGATATCCTCAACACCTAGACCTGTAACCATGACAAGGGGATGTCCTCTACACCTAGACCTGTAACCATTGCAAGGAGGAGTCCTCTACACCTAGACCAGTAACCATGACAAGGGGGACGTCCTCTACACCTAGACCTGTAACTATGACAAGGGGACCCTCCTCTACACCTAGAGCTGTAACCATGACAAGGGGATGTCCTCTACACCTAGACCTGTAACCATGACAAGGGGACATCCTCTACACCTAGACCTGTAACCATGACAAGGGGGAGTCCTCTACACCTAGACCTGTAACCATGACAAGGGGATGTCCTCTACACCTAGACCTGTAACCATGACAAGGGGATGTCCTCTACACCTAGACCTGTAACCATGACAAGGGGATGTCCTCTACACCTAGACCTGTGACCATGACAAGGAGGAGTCCTCTACACCTAGACCTGTGACCATGACCAGGGGACATCCTCCACACCTAGTCCTGTGACCATGACAAGGGGATGTCCTCTACACCTAGACCTGTAACCATGACAAGGGGACTTCCTCCACACCTAGACCTGTGACCATGACAAGGGGATGTCCTCTACACCTAGACCTGTGACCATGACAAGGAGGAGTCCTCTACACCTAGACCTGTGACCATGACAAGGGGGTGTCCTCTACACCTAGACCTGTAACCATGACGAGGGGACATCCTCCACACCTAGACCTGTGACCATGACAAGGGGGTGTCCTCTACACCTAGACCTGTAACCATGACAAGGGGGATGTCCTCCACACCTAGACCTGTGACCATGACAAGGGGATGTCCTCTAGACCTAGACCTGTGACCATGACAAGGAGGAGTCCTCTACACCTAGAGCTGTAACCATGACAAGGGGACGTCCTCTATACCTAGACCTGTAACCATGACAAGGGGATGTCCTCTACACCTAGACCTGTAACCATGACAAGGGGATGTCCTCTACACCTAGACCTGTAACCATGACAAGGGGGTGTCTTCTATACCTAGACCTGTAACCATGACAAGGGGATGTCCTCTACACCTAGACCTGTAAACATGACAAGGGGATGTCCTCTACACCTAGACCTGTAACCATGACAAGGGGGACGTCCTCTACACCTAGACCTGTAACCATGACAAGGGGGAGTCCTCTACACCTAGACCTGTAACTATGACAAGGGGATGTCCTCTACACCTAGACCTGTAACCATGACAAGGGGGATGTCCTCTACACCTAGACCTGTAACTATGACAAGGGGACGTCCTCTACACCTAGACCTGTGACCATGACAAGGGACGTCCTCTCCACCTAGACCTGTAACCATGACAAAGGGATGTCCTCAACACCTAGACCTGTAACCATGACAAGGGGATGTCCTCTACACCTAGACCTGTAACCATGACAAGGGGGCGTCCTCTACACCTAGACCTGTAATCATGACAAGGGGGTGTCCTCTACACCTAGACCTGTAACCATGACAAGGGGGTGTCCTCTACACCTAGACCTGTGACCATGACCAGGGGACATCCTCCACACCTAGACCTGTGACCATGACAAGGGGATGTCCTCTACACCTAGACCTGTAACCATGACAAGGGGACATCCTCCACACCTAGACCTGTAACCATGACAAGGGGGACGTCCTCTACACCTAGACCTGTAACCATGACAAGGGGGAGTCCTCTACACCTAGACCTGTAACTATGACAAGGGGATGTCCTCTACACCTAGACCTGTAACCATGACAAGGGGGACGTCCTCTACACCTAGACCTGTAACTATGACAAGGGGACGTCCTCTACACCTAGACCTGTGCCCATGACAAAGGACGTCCTCTACACCTAGACCTGTAACCATGACAAGGGGATGTCCTCAACACCTAGACCTGTAACCATGACAAGGGGATGTCCTCTACACCTAGACCTGTAACCATGACAAGGGGACATCCTCTACACCTAGACCTGTAACCATGACAAGGGGATGTCCTCTACACCTAGACCTGTAACCATGACAAGGGGGTGTCCTCTACACCTAGACCTGTAACCATGACAAGGGGGTGTCCTCTACACCTAGACCTGTGACCATGACCAGGGGACATCCTCCACACCTAGACCTGTGACCATGACAAGGGGATGTCCTCTACACCTAGACCTGTAACCATGACAAGGAGACATCCTCCACACCTAGACCTGTGACCATGACAAGGGGATGTCCTCTACACCTAGACCTGTGACCATGACAAGGAGGAGTCCTCTACACCTAGACCTGTGATCATGACAAGGGGATGTCCTCTACACCCAGACCTGTGACCATGAAAAGGGGATGTCCTCTACACCTGTAACCATGACAAGGGGGTGTCCTTTATACTTACATCTGGAGTGTAATAATAACACATGTTACAAGATTTTGGAGATAGGATGTTGATCCAGGGATTTTTTCTGCTGTATTTTGAGGTATTTGGTATCAGCCTTGGGTTTCGCTTCCTTCTGTATATGATTGTAGGATCGATGGTTCTGTGTCTTGTATTATATATAATTAGGTCTGATGATATAGATCAATTTTTCTGGAAACTTTGGAGCTTCCAGTGGTGACCATTATCCTGTAAAGTGGTTTGTAACTTGTGTAAATATGACTGCTCCATTTCTGGTCCTTGGGGGTCCTAATTATTAGGGACGTGCTGTGTCCGGTTATGTATCTATGAATTGACAATGTAATACAAAAACAACAGGGTTACAAAAATTCCCAAAAGTATAAAAGAATCGGATCTGATACATTTCCCTGCAATTTTATAACCCACTGGGGGGAATTCTCTCTCCTCGGATTAACCTTTTATAATCTGGTGACTATCCTATGTACTAACCTAATGTATGACCTAAGGAAAGGCTTCTGGTTAAGGTCACTATGATCAGGTCAGAACAAGGAGAAACCCTAGAAAGGGACGTCTGTACAATATGGAGGGATGGATAGAACAGTCATCCCCTTGTACTGTCAAATAACCGAGGTCCTGAGCGCTCAAAGTGAGATCCATAGACAAGAGAGCGTCCAAATCTATAGATCCCACAGCTGGAAGCAAAAGAATCCTAGAGAGGACCAGATGGTGAGATGACAGAGATATACATAATAGAGAGATACATAAGAGAAAGATAGATAATAGATACATATGAGATGGATAGATGATACATAGATAGATAGATGATTGATATGAGATAGATAGATAGATAGATAGATAGATAGATAGATAGAAAGAAAGATAGATAGATAGACAGACAGACAGATAGATAGATAGATAGATAGATAGATAGATAGATAGATAGATAGATAGATAGATATGAGATAGATAGATAGATAGATAGATATGAGATAGATGGATAGATATGAGATAGATAGATATGAGATAGATAGATAGATAGATAGATAGATAGATAGATAGATAGATATGAGATAGATAGATAGATAGATATGAGATAGATAGATAGATAGATATGAGATAGATAGATAGATAGATAGATAGATAGATATGAGATAGATAGATAGATAGATAGATAGATATATATGAGATAGATAGATAGATAGATAGATAGATAGATAGATAGATATGGGATAGATAGATAGATGGATAGATAGATAGATAGATATGGGATAGATAGATAGATAGATAGATAGGTAGATAGGAGATAGATAGATATGAGATAAATAGATAATTAGATACATTGATAGATACTATTTAGATATGAGATAGATAGATAGATAGATAGATAGATAGATAGATAGATAGATAGATATGAGATAGATAGATAGATATGAGATAGATACGGTAGATAGATATATAGATAGATATGAGATAGATAAATAATTAGATACATTGATAGATACTATTTCGATATGAGATAGATAATAATAAATTATACAATTCCACGCCAGGTCCTGCTTGTACCCTGCAAACTCTCAGGCCTGAATATTCCCAGTCTATAGTTAGAGCCCAATAGCGGCCGCACCACCCTTCACGCGCCTCCACTACCACTTGACTTGTAAATGGCGTAATGGGGGAAATAATCTCAGTAACTTGGGGTTCGCTAGTATTTGCACATATTTCAGGGCTTGTACAGCAGATTTCGGGGTTATAAGTCCTGATAAATGTTCCCCGTTGTACTTTTGCCTATTTGACATTTACTTAAGCAGAGACCTTCTCCTTCGGAGCTGATATGTACTCAGGGAATTATTCACTTTTGGAAAATTGTTGATGTTTAAGTGAAAGTGGCTGAACGATAAAATAAAAAAAAAAGACTAATTACCCTAATAGGCCCCGTGTCAGGTGTAATTAACCAACAATCAGTGATTGCTTAGGAAAAACCGCTGGTATCAGCATTACTTAGGGAGCGGTAAAGTAGCAGATTACTGGGATCATTCATCAGATTTCTATCTGGTGGAAACATTGTAGCCGGATGCTCCAAGTAATGTGGAGCTGGATTCTAGTGCAGGCGAAACTGGGCGACATATTATCACATCTATACGTGAGGATTATAATGTATAATACACCGACCTGCCGCAGGGGAAGGTCATCTATAGATCTGTCTATTATCGACAGCACGGCCACCAACCTGAGTCAGGAGAATCCCTTTAAGTATAAATATAGAGAGAACCCAAAGAGTTATTGATTTGTATCAGTGACTTTCCCTCGTTCCTTTGCTTTATGCCCTTTGTACTAAAGAATAACAACCTACCACCTCTTTGACTTCCTTAAAGAGGGCAAACCTTCCTTATCATCCCCTTTAACCCATGCAAGTAAAGATGGGTCCACCGGATTCCACTCTTCCACCATCAATGTACCGGGAAAGTGTAGAAATAATAACCCATCAACCACCAGAAATGGCCCATGACCTCCATCCCGTTATTTATGCCCAAGACCCTGAACAAGGAGGAGATGCTTGGAGATGTGAGCTCAGTAACCAGCAGAATGGTGAACATTGAACCGTAATAATGGGAATTCAATACTCAACTTTCCAGGAACATTTCAGTAAATATTAGGTCTTAATGTAACAATTATGTGGCGATAAATCTATCGGCTTCATCGGATTTAAAGTGACAGTACCGGCCGTTTGTAAATGTCATGTGCGCTGTACACCATGGCTGCGGGCTTTATGTCCTGCTCCGATTTGATGGCCTCATCATTCCTTAATGATAGCACTTAGGTGGAGAGTTCACTGCGCGGTCACCACTACATGGCGGATACTCTGCAGCATGGATGGACTCATTATAATTAGTAGTGAAGCTGACCTCCCCCCAAGCCACGGCAGATGCCTTCTCCACGTGCCATGACATTTGATGCCACGGGTGACAAGTGCCATCTCCCCATCCAGATTGTAGCGAAGCCCATAGGGTAGAAGTAAGGGGGTCTCCACCTCCAAGGAGCCTCCAGACCTTCTCTGAGAAGTTTCTATGAGAAGATATTCTACCACTTACACTTAGGCTACATTCACACACATGTATGGGGGACGTATATACGGCCTATATACCTCCCCTATACACTTCTATGGGCTCACGGCACCGTACGGGAGCGGTACGGTGCAGCACACGTGCTGTATACTCCTATCGAGAGGGGTGGGGGAGAGCTGCGCTCATCCCCTGCTCCTCTCCGCAGCGCCAATGTATGCCCGCCTTACTATGGTACAGCGGGCATACATCGTCTGGATGTAGCCTAAAACAAGGATTTTACTTCAAATTATCACCAGGGGTCAAGACTCTAAGGTGCCACCTCAAAAAGTGGCAACATGAATATATGCCATGGAATACTATGGGAGGCGCCTAATTTAGAAGCAATAACAAAAAAAGAACAAAGAGTAAAACCTCCAAAATTAAAATCACAGGATTTTATTATATATCATCAAAAACACAACATGACACATGGAAAAAGTAGTTAAGACAGACAAACTGATGGACAGCAGGCAGCAAGGAAACCAGTATCTCATATATAAATATTACTTATCATTCGGCGTCTCCAGTTCTATGTCTATTTTTGGAGCTCCGCCGCCCATCAGATTCATTAAAGTGGCTTTGGCCCTTTAATAAATGTTCTTATGGTCTATTTTCTGTCTGGGATTTGTTTTTTCAAAAAGTCCCCAAAAAAAGGCTCAAAATGCATAAAAAGTCCCAGCATATAGACCAACAGGGACTGGAGGGACTATGAGGCTTTTTATGGCTTTGGCTTTGCACAGTGATGCACTAGCAGCAGTTCAACGTTTACACCAGATTAATGAAGAGGCGGAAATAGTCCTGTGAGACTTTTTAGCAATGAAAAGTCCCAAAAAATGTCAGTGTGACTTTTTGAGACTATTTATATCAAAAAAGCAGTGGAGAACCAATGATAAATAACCACCAATATTTCTGTGTATATGAGTATATGTGTGTGTGTGTGTGTGTGTATGTGTGTATATATGTGTGTATGTGTGTATATATGTGTGTGCATGTATGTGTGTATATGAGTATATATGTGTGTGTATATGTGTATGTGTGTATATGTGCGTGTGTGTATATGTGTATGTGTGTATATATGTGTGTGTATGTGTATATGTGCGTGTGTGTGTATATGCATATGTGTGTATATGTGTGTGTGTATGTGTATTATGTGCATGTGTGTATATATGTGTGTGTATGTATGTCGGCTAAAGGAATCTGCACTGTTGTGTTTACAGTCACCAAATTTTGCACAGCCGCTCTCTGTGACTCAGGGAACCCCACACTTTTCAAAACACACTTCTTAACCACCATATACAGAAGCTATTAATAATAATAATAGAATCTCTACCATCTATTGTCTGCTGTTGCTGTGACAGTAATAAAGCAATCAGATTGCTACAGGTCACTAATATGAGCTCTGAGCTTTGATTGGTTACTAAAGGCAATGAGCATAAGACGCTTATGTGTGAGGCAATATGGATAGAGACAGACAGACATATACAGAGAGAGACAGAGAGACATTTACACATGTTCAATACACTGACGCCGTTACTGACAGGTACTATGGGATTTGTATTCCCACAGGTGTATCATTATATGTTTAATTCTATTGGCTGTGGATTTATTTAAATATGGGAGTCCATTCTGCATAGCGCCCCCCCCCCCCTTACTACCCCATGAAACAGGTTTGTTAATGGAACACATGTCGCGGATGTTGCAGCTTGGCTTGTACATATTATGCATGTGATTTGACTGCTGTCTGCACTTGATTTTGTACTTATTTTTTATTGGTTCTAGCCCTCTGCAACAAGCGCAGTTTCAGCCGCCTGAGGCGGGTTCCCTCTACAATACATGCGGTTTCAGCCGCCACCTGAGGCACGTGGCCATTACAACACGTGCGGGTTCAGCTGCCGCCCGAGGCGCGTGCCCTCTACAACACATGCGGTTTCAGACGCCGCCCGAGGCGAGTGCCCTCCACAACATGTGCGGCTTGCATCTGCCGCCTGAGGCCTTTACAACACGTGTGGTTTCAGGCGGCGCCCAAGGCCCATGCCCACAAACTACAACATGTGATGTTTCAGCCATCACCTGAGGAACGTGCCCTCTACAACACATGCGGTTTCAGCAGCCGCCTGAGGCCCATGCCCTCTCCTACGTGTGTGGCTTCAGTGGCCATCATCCTCACACCAGTCTCATAACAAATCTAGACTCCTGTTAACTCAATGGCCCATAAGGGGTTAACGCTCGCGTTGAGAAGCATGACGCATTATTTTTTCGCCTCTCACGACAAGCCGTGGATCTCCCCGAGAACAATGAGTTTGGAAATAGTCTTATAATTGTAGACTAGGACGACTTCCATGAATGTTCTTTATGCACTAATCAGCCTTGGCAGAGGAAAGTGGCACAAGCCCCCCAGGCCTTCCGACAGAACAAAGCAAAGTGTGGAGACGGGAACAAGTCGGAAATGATTTACTTGCTGGATTTATGACACTATTCTTATACCTTAGATAACCCCATCCTATAGGACCTGTCAGGGCCAGGAGGGCATCACCTGGACCTCCCACTCTTAGTCCTAGCAGAGCTCTTTAGAGGAGGCCCTAGCCGGAGGACCTGCTACTGTGTCTGGCCATGGGTGGTCCTGCTTCTCCCTGGAGTATTCCAATCCGGAAAGGTCTTCCAGTGGGAGACAGGCCCCCTCCTACTCTGACACGACTGCTGGAAACCCCTTTAAGTATATGGATAATGCCAAGTTTTTGGATGGACACATGAAGGTCTAGGGCAAAATAAATGATGATGCGGCAGGATTTTTTGGGTGAAATCGTACGGTACGGGTCGTGTGCAAAGTGATGTCTTGGGTCATGTATAGAGTCAAGAAGCAAAGAGTCATTTTAAGGGATACCCTGCTTTCAGAAATAATACCTTATAGGAAGGTCCCTTGCTGATACATGGAGTGATCATCTGTAACCTCTAGGAAAAAAGTGGGCAGGTTTTTTCTTTTTGCATTATTGGTTTTGCACATTTTCCTGCTTTGCGACTAATTCATCTTGGAACTGGGTCTGCTGTTAAATGATGGTGCACGATGTATCACTGACTTATGCCTAAAAAGTGTCAAAAAAGTAGCAAATAAACCTCAGTCCTCACCAGGTGTAGACAACTATTTTTTATAGGTTTTGCCAAAAATTGAGCAAATGTCAGAAATTGCACAGAAATTTGCGTAAAAAGATCATGATTTATCTAAAAGAAATCAGGACAAGGATTAAACCTGCACAAATTGTGAGACTTAAAGGGAATCTACCATCAAAATCCATCATGATAACCCAGGGGCACTTATCCATAGATCCAAACATTGTGGTATCTTCTCATATATATTCCATGGCCTCCTTCCTTTTTTAAAGTTATGCTATCAATTTTTAAAGTTATGCTACTGCCAGAAGAGCTCTGGGGGTGTAACCAGAGCCTCTCCATGCAGCAGATTCACAGGTTGTTACACTGTTTCACCCTCCCCCTCCTCCGTCTGCCTGCTGTAATCTCACTCCAGTAGAAGACATTTTTGGCACACGGTGGGAGGGAAGAATTTCTTTGGCACAGTGTAACAGCCTGTAAAGCTACTGCATATAGGAGCTCTGGTAAGCCCTTCTGGCTTATTAGCATAATTTTAAAAGTTGATTTTAGAAGGACGGAGGCCATGGATAACAAATTCCCATAGTCACGGTGCCTTAATCAATAAGTAGTGTCCCTGGTTATCATTAAGGATTGTGATGGTAAATTTCCTCCAGATAGTTAATTACCCTGCGGGGCCTCCACAGGATAGGTGAAGAATTACACTTTCTACATTCAAATCCACGAGCTTCCTATATAATCAGGTCCAGATAGATCCTCCAAGAGGAGGAAAAACTTGTGTGCGTATAATAAGTTGACCATCTCTTGATAAAGTGGATACTAGGACATGGAAATATTAGAGAATGATGTGAATAAATAGGAAATGTGAGGACCTGGAGCTTCCATTTCATTCCTTCAGCCGATGATCCCTTTAACCAACATACAGTAAATATTCATCACATGATCAATGGAATCACCAATGACCAGGGGGACAGAAGATGAACAATGTTGCAGTTGTAGATTCTCCCACCCTGGAGATCAGATGATGGAGAGCAGCAGGGGAGGAGTGTGTTGAACATGTCTCAGACAGTGACCTTTGTGTAACAGGTGGTGTCACGTCATGTCGTATATTGAATAGAATATGGAAAGTGGAGGAATTTCTGACATTTCATTGATTTTCCTCTGCAGCTTTTGTGAGCAGGAAAAGCTGCCGATCACGTTCCAGGCCTGTGTGGTGGATAAGGACTGTCAGTTATCCGAGTGGTCAGAATGGAGTTCCTGCTCTACGGACTGTACCTTATCTCCTCCTGGTGGCCATCGGAGCAGAAGAAGGACCATCAAACAGCTTCCGGTAGGCCTGGGGCAGGAATGTCCGGAGATGGAGGAGACGGAGTCATGTTCTCCACCAGCCGAGGGCCTACAGGCCTGTATCAAGTAAGTCTCGTTATGTACTAACAGCATTGGGGGTTTTTTGATGATCTGTTTTGCTTTTTTTTTTTAGTTTTTCCTCCTGTATCCCAAAAAGAACCCCTCTTATCCTTCCCCTATCACAACAGGACACAATATGACTCAGCTACTGCTGCTGCAAAGTCATCACAAAGCCCAAACCTGATCATATTCCGCCTCTAAAAATAGGTACAATGTATCCCAGTGTACAAATAATATGAAAGTGGATCTTCTGCCCAAAAATGAGGATATTCCACTCATTTAGTATTTAAGCTTAATGCCAGTGCCTATGGCGGCGTCCTGTGGAGGGGCGGCGTCCACTACTAAATATACAATTTCACATCTTGAGGTGGATGTATCTTAAAGGAATCTCCCATCACAATCCATCCTGATAAACCAGGGACATTACTCATAGATCCAGGCACCGGGACTGTGGTATCTTCTTATACTTACTATCCATGATCTCCTTCCTTCTAAAATCAAGTTCTAAAATTATGCTAATGAGCAACATGGGAGTGTTACCAGAGCCCCTACGTGCTGATTTAGTATTTGAGGATGGAGGGCAGTTCCTTTGGTGGCGTCTAATACTAAATATACATTATAAAATCTCATTGACTGACACTTTGTGGATGTATTTTTAAAGGTGACATCTTTCTCAGATGGGCGGGGAGTCAGGTGCAGTAGATCCTCCACCAATCAGCAGTAACTATGGCCTAAAGAAGGAGGGGCATGTGCATGAAAAGTTTTTTTTAATTTTTCAATGTCAGCTATTTTATTGCAGCTTTGTCACTAAACATCAGGTTTGAGTTAAACCCCATATCTCCTCCCTCCTCCGAAACTGTGTATTAAGACCGCAATGGGCCGTGTAACAATTCTGGGCCTCCAAATGTATCAATTTTATTTACATTTACTGCTTATACTGATTCTGTAAGTTTTTAGTTCTATAGTTTAAGGACCCTTTTGAGGACCTTAAAAGGTCCTGGATGGGTGTATGCGGATTTCATTGGCTGCAAAAAAAACCCTTCTCTTTATTATCTCTACATTGATAATATTTTCCAAAATTTCATAGATGGTCTTCAATAGTGCAGATAATATGTAAGATGTGATCTGTGACCTAGGTTTGCGTGGAGAGCCACAGAGTGGACAGAATGTCGGGTCGATCCGCTACTGAACCAACAGGACAAGAGAAGGGCGAACCATACGGCGCTCTGCGGGGGCGGAGTCCAGACGCGGGAAATCTATTGCGTACAAGCGGATGAAAACCTTCTTTCGTACCTCAATACAGTAAAAGATAAGGAAGGTGCGTATGGTTCCTTACTAAGGTATGGAATATCGTGTGTCCAGAGTCATCTTTAACTATCAGCAGAACTAGGTGATCCCAACCTACCTCCACTAGGTGGTCCCAACCTACCTCCAGGACCTCCGGCTCAGCCACATGTAGGTCAACCACATCTAAAAAGTCCTTCACTCAAGTCTTTGGAGTTACGGAAACTACCGAGCTGACGACTATTGGATAGGGATGTGAGGACCCAACCCGCAGTGTTTGAATAGTGACGGTTTGGGTCCCCAAACCTGGACACCACCCAGTATTTTGGGTTTGGACTGACCCTTTAAATGGCCACGGCCAACATGTTCCATAGTGACATTGCTCCCCAATGACATAATGGGGAACCATGATCCTAGGGAAAATGGTTCTGGGAGCTTTGCAGGCTCCACTAAAGAGTAACACCCCTGACTGGTGCAAGAACCAATGGTGGGTGCTACCGGTGTGGGTGAGTATTCCAGTTCGGTCGGACTTGGTGAAACCAAATGGGTCTAGTCATCCCTATTATTTGAGATTGACTTAGGTTTGGGAGCCATGTACTCAGCCGCCCAGATTGGCTTGTCACCAAAACCCCATGCACTTGCTGTGGACCCCCATTCTTGTGACCAGTGGTGCCCCCCAGTGGTCAGACATATATATTGCCTATTGTCTGGAAGCCATTACAATTCCTTAGTGGAATAAACACTCTTTTTGGAATGACCAGTGCACCATGAAGACCCCAAACCATATAAAATCATGTAAGACTGTTATAGGCTCTTTATATCATATATATATATAAAACCTTAAAAATCCTATAAAAACTCCATATATTGAGCATAGAAAGGAGAATTATAGCTGATCGCTACCTCCCTGGCTGCAGAATAGAAGAGGAGGAGGAGAGGGAATATCTGCCTGGTAATGTCTGCATAATTATGGACATTTTCATCAAATGAGGCTTTGATCAATCATCCGGCACCCGGAGAACCAACCAGCGATTCCCCCGCACTCAGTCAGAGCGAAAATGCAGACGTTTCACAATTCCATTTAGTATTGTGTGTTTTTATGGATTTTAGACTCTCAGGTAAATTTACATATTACATATTAAAGGAAATAAGGTGCAATTACACCCCAATGTCTAAAAAGAATAAAGGGTTGTCTGGTTCGGAAAATTCATTTTTGAATATAAAAAAAAAAATAAATCTGAAATTCAGCAATTCCTTCCATAAGTGAGAACAGATATTGCCTAGAAAGAGCGACCTTCTCTTTGGAGGACCCAACACATCCATGAACTACACGGACAGCCCATTTCCTACATTGTAGCCAATGTAATTGTCCAAGGTTTTATTCCCCTGCAGTGCCTTCATTCCACCAGTGGGGGCACTGCAGGGGAATTATCACTTGTTACCAGGGTTATTTTTGTAGTGGATCCTTCGAGATCCTAATAACAGACAACCTTATTGACTGATACCTGGGTCCCTACTGATCTGCACTTCTTGTCCCTATTAGTATTTAGAAGGGAATGTCTGCTGGGCCAATCACCAGACGTGTTGATGACCCGCCTCCACCAGTGATTGGCTAAGTAGACACTTCCAACCACTTCCCACCGGGGACCTAGATCTTACACAGAGGGGTCGCAGAGGTCAGTGGGATGACCAGGCTCCATGGGTCATACACAGCAAGGGGTAGAAAGCCCTTTTAACACGCCCCAGGGGTGCAGATCTAGAACCGTTACGAAATCAGTGTTTTCAGTGGAGACTTTTCATTCAGACAGTGAAATATCTGCTGCGCCTCTGGAGGGAACGTTCTGGGAAGATCAACACAAACGATTGTTTTCTAATTAATAAAGCATGAGCTCGTCTGCATATCAGGAATAAGGTCGGGGGGGGGGGCCTCTGACGAGGACTAATGAGGGGGGAGATGAAAGGAGACGACTGATACTTTGTAACAACTTTAGATACTTTACATCTTATTACACTTTGAAAAGTCTTGAAAGCCTTAAGAAAAAACAATGTATTACATTACGAAGAATATTTTAAATATTTTGATTTTGATTTTTTTCCCATTTCAGACAGTCACGCGTACGGCACATCAAAGTCCAGCGAGGCCCCCTTCCTCTCAATTAGCTTTGAAATTACAGGTGAGTTTAATTAGTCTCTGGGGATCCGGTCCCTCAGGTGATTGTTGTGGTTCCTTTAACCTTGTTAGGGGGAAATTTGTTTCTCTGTTTACTGTTTAAAAGTAATTGGCTCTGTATATGGGGGCACTCTGTATTTAGTAATGGGGCACTGTATCTCTATATATGGGGCACGGGGGCACTGTTACTCTGTATATGGGAGAACACAGGATCTAGAAATAGGGCACCGTAGCTCTATATATGGGGCACTCTGGATCTAGTAATGGGGCACTGTATCTCTATATATGGGGCACTCTGGATCTAGTAATGGGGCACTGTATCTCTATATATGGGGGCTCTCTGGATCTAGTAATGGGGCACTGTATCTCTATATATGGGGCACTCTGGATCTAGTAATGGGGCACTGTATCTCTATATATGGGGCACTCTGGATCTAGTAATGAGGCACTGTATCTCTATATATGGGGGCTCTCTGGATCTAGTAATGGGGCACTGTATCTCTATATATGGGGCACGGGGGCACTGTTAATCTGTATATGGGAGAATACAGGATCTAGAAATAGGGCACCGTAGCTCTATATATGGGGGCACTCTGTATTTAGTAATGGGGCACTGTATCTCTATATATGGGGCACAGGGGCACTGTTACTCTGTATATGGGGGCACTCTGGATCTAGAAAAAGGGCACCGTAGCTCTATATATGGGGCACTCTGGATCGAGTAAAGTGGCACTGTATCTCTATATATGGAGGTTCTCTAAATCTAGTAATGGGGCACTGTATCTCTATATATGGGGGTTCTCTAAATCTAGTAATGGGGCACTGTATCTCTATATATGGGGGCTCTCTGGATCTAGTAATGGGGCACTGTATCTCTATATATGGGACCACCCAGGATCTAGTAATGGGGCACTTTATCTCAATATATGGGGGCTCTCTGGATCTTGTAATGGGGCACTTTATCTCTATATATGGGGGAACTCTGGATCTAGTAATGGGGCACTGTATCTCTATATATGGGGCACTCTGGATCTAGTAATGGGGCACTGTATCTCTATATATGGGGGCTCTCTGGATCTAGTAATGGGGCACTGTATCTCTATATATGGGGCACTCTGGATCTAGTAATGGGGCACTGTATCTCTATATATGGGGCACGGGGGCACTGTTAATCTGTATATGGGAGAACACAGGATCTAGAAATAGGGCACCGTAGCTCTATATATGGGGGCACTCTGGATCTAGAAAAAGGGCACCGTAGCTCTATATATGGGGCACTCTGGATCGAGTAAAGTGGCACTGTATCTCTATATATGGAGGTTCTCTAAATCTAGTAATGGGGCACTGTATCTCTATATATGGGGGTTCTCTAAATCTAGTAATGGGGTACTGTATCTTTATATATGGGGGCTCTCTGTATCTAGTAATGAGGCACTGTATCTCTATATATGGGGGCACTCTGGATCTAGTAATGGGGCACTGTATCTCTATATATGGGGGCACTCTGGATCTAGTAATGGGGCACTGTATCTCTATATGTGGGGGCACTCTGGATCTAGTAATGGGGCACTGTATCTCTATATGTGGGGTCACTCTGGATCTAGTAATGGGGCACTGTATCTCTATATATGGGGGCACTCTGGATCTAGTAATGGGGCACTGTGTCTCTATATATGGAGCACTCAGGATCTAGTAATGGGGCACTGTATCTCTATATATGGGGGCTCTCTGGATCTAGTAATGGGGCACTGTATCTCTATATATGGGGCACTCAGGATCTAGTAATGGGGCACTGTATCTCTATATATGGGGGCTCTCTGGATCTAGTAATGGGGCACTGTATCTCTATATGTGGGGGCACTCTGGATCTAGTAATGGGGCACTGTATCTCTATATATGGGGGCTCTCTGTATGTTGTTATTGTTTATGGCGGTATTGTGTCATTTTTTTGGGGGGGTGTGGCCAGAATTCTGGGCCTTGTTTTAGGAAGTGCACCAGTGAAGCACTGTGGGTAAGCACAGCTACAGTGATACATTGTTGCATCCTGAGACATCTTTAACCCTATGTTACATGTATGTGTCACGTTCTTCTACCTCCAGTGACCATAGTGACGTTTTTTAATATAAAAATATGAGTTTTTCGCCCTGACGAGGAGCCTCTCCGCACATCCGAAATTAACACTTGTGCCATAAATGTTGCAGAAGGTTAAGCCATTATATATTGATTTCCCGGCAGTGATGGATTAAAGGGTTTTATGCTAATCTCCGGCTGCATTATGTTAATAGAGATTTAAAAATGTATTACACATATTTTCACTGATGTCGTCGCTAAATATCTCCCCCTCCCCCCTCCCCCACCCTCCGCGTATTCGCTCCCATATGTTACTTACAGATCCCCGTTCATAAAGGACGGGCGAGACGGGTCGTATTTCAGCGGAACAAGCGAAACGCGGATTGTATCTTTCCTAAATGATTCCATTAAAATGAATGATAAGGAATAAAATAAGTTGTTACAGCGGACGAGGGGAGGGACGGCGTAAAAACCCCCTCGGAGATTCCGGGAAATAAATGGGACGATCGTTCTTCTGTTTCATGAATCTACCTGAGGGTCTGGAAACAATTTACAGAGAGAAAACGATTCTATGTATCCAGAGAAAACGCAAGTCATAGGAGCCGGGACCTCTGTATTACTAAAGGAAATGGAAACAAGCAACCCCCCCCCCCCCAAAAAAAAAAAATAAATTACATTTTTTACAATTTTATATCATTTTTCAATGCAATATGACATTTACTTGCTTACTTATATTCCAGGATTGTACCTTCTCCTCACACTGCTGTGCTATGTGCTCCCTGCAGCCAGTGTTATTTATATTCCAGGATTATTACTTCTCCTCACACTGCTGTGCTATGTGCTCCCTGCAGCCAGTGTTATTTATATTCCAGGATTGTATCTTCTCCTCACACTGCTGTGCTATGTGCTCCCTGCAGCCAGTGTTATTTATATTCCAGGATTATTACTTCTCCTCACACTGCTGTGCTATGTGCTCCCTGCAGCCAGTGTTATTTATATTCCAGGATTGTATCTTCTCCTCACACTGCTGTGCTATGTGCTCCCTGCAGCCAGTGTTATTTATATTCCAGTATTGTATCTTCTCCTCACACTGCTGTGCTATGTGCTCCCTGCAGCCAGTGTTATTTATATTCCAGGATTGTATCTTCTCCTCACACTGCTGTGCTATGTGCTCCCTGCAGCCAGTGTTATTTATATTCCAGGATTGTATCTTCTCCTCACACTGCTGTGCTATGTGCTCCCTGCAGCCAGTGTTATTTATATTCCAGGATTGTATCTTCTCCTCACACTGCTGTGCTATGTGCTCCCTGCAGCCAGTGTTATTTATATTCCAGGATTGTATCTTCTCCTCACACTGCTGTGCTATGTGCTCCCTGCAGCCAGTGTTATTTATATTCCAGGATTGTATCTTCTCCTCACACTGCTGTGCTCTGTGCTCTCTGCACCCAGTGTTATTTATATTCCAGGATTGTATCGTCTCCTCACACTGCTGTGCTATGTGCTCCCTGCAGCCAGTGTTATTTATATTCCAGGATTGTATCTTCTCCTCACACTGCTGTGCTATGTGCTCCCTGCAGCCAGTGTAAGGTATTGTTCCTGTATGCTTGTCTAATCAAACCATTAGTTATGTTGTTAGTAGCAGCAGGACAGTGAAATATGGATTTATCTTGAAGGCTTGGAGATGTGTCCTCACACTGTGCTGTTCTCTTAGTTCTCTGCTGTGCACTGCTCTACAGACAGTATTTAACCAGAGGCTGTGAGATAGGAGCACAGCAGTGTTAGGACACACCTCCAGTGCACTTGGAGAAGCTACTATCCTGAAATATAAATTCAGATTTCACAGTCCTGCTGCTACGAACAACATACACAAAGGTCTGATTACACATCTCTCCCAGGACAATGTGTAACACACACTGCAGAGAGGACAGAGCACAGCAGTGTGAGGACATGCCGCAGTGGACTTGGAGAAGCTACAATCCTGGAATATAAATAACCCTGGCTGAATTCTGTATGATCATTCCAGATCCTCTTTAAGTAGATTCCCAGGACAATACCTAAGATGCACTGCAGAGAGCACAGAGCACAGCAGTGTGAGGACACATCCCCAGTGCACACGGAGAAACTACAATCTTGGAATAGAAATCCAATAAAAATCTCACAGTGCTGCTGCTACTAACATCAAACACTTGCATCAACCGTCTGACACTGTTGTTACATTGTTTAACCTTTTCTACATTTCCAGCCTTTAAAAATTGTTCAAACTTTGTTCATCCTGGGCCTCCTGGTTCATGGATGTCAGTACTACTGCGCACTGTATGAGATGCACAATCATTTGGGTAATGACATTTATTTTTGCAGGAGCCCACAAAAATGTTTGTGTCGTCATATTAACCATTTTTTTAACCATTTTTACCGCAGTTTTTCCGCATCCGTCGGGTTGTCCGACGGCCTCGCCCTCCGATTTCTGTTGCGTGAAAGCCGGTCGCATCCGATTGCGTGCGCCAAAATCCTGGTGGAATTCAGCACAAATCGGAAATATTTGGTAAACCCGACGAAAGTGCGCGATTTGGGCCCTGAGTAAATGAGCCCCAATGTGACATAGACGGGGCCACCATCAGGCCGTCTGGAGTACTACATGTACTACCCAATGTACTCTGTAGATAAGTCCGAATTTCATCTCATGTGGCCGCCATTCTAACTTCACCCGGAGTCACCCACAATCTCTTGGTGCTGTCTGAGCACAGTATGGCGGTATATACTCTGTGTGACTTTCCGTGGTGCCGCCATATCGTACACTGTATATATGTTATATTGTATATATTATAAATTGTATCTTATATAGAAGGTGCTGGAGGTTCTATGTTGCATTGTTATGTATGAGCAGAATCCTCAATGACACTGCACTGTATTGCGGTTATATTTCGGGGTGCGGTAGGTTTATATGGACGTTGTATCACTGTATAGTAGAGAGAACAACTGAAGCATCAAGAAATGAATGACCTATAGAAGGGGTAACACTATGGCGGTATTATTACTAGGGAACCATTCCCTGAGCACTAGGTGTGGTCTATAGAGAGGAGCAGCCATCACACATGGAGGGTCCGCGTCCCCCTGAGCTCCAGCACATCTGCATGGAGAGGACGTGTAATACTAGTCCCCGGCGTCTCACATTACAGTAAGTGGCCGCCATTATCTGCAATCATCATCTTTTCTGGAGTCATTTCGGACTTTCTATATTAAGTTCTTAGGACGGAGCGACCTCAGGGCCTCATCTCTATGTCCCCCCCATCAGAGGGGCTGAGATTATACAGTAATCCCCACTAATGACACGAGGACCATCCGGTCTATCATCATACACCGTGTAATAATCAGTATCAAGACGTAAGATAATTATCTATCCAATTATTATCTATCATTAATCTATGGGGCAGAGTCATCGTATTTTGCATTCTTTTTGCATTTGCAGGTTTTTTTGCGTGCATTTTTTAGCGACTATTTCATGTCTATCTTTATCATATATATCTCATATCCATCTATCAGATTCAAAGAAGCAAATGCAAGTTATCATTGCCAAAGCATTTACAAAATATGGGGGATAAGGTGGGGTGCAGGGTGATGGGGAACGGGATAATGGGGGACATGGGGTGTGGGTATCTATCTATCTCCTATCTATCTCCTATCAATCAATCTATCTATCTCATATCTATCTATCTCCTATCTATCTAACTATCTCCTATCTATCTATCTATCTATCTCCTATCTATCTATCTATCTCCTATCTATCTATCTATCTATCTATCTCCTATCTACCTATCTATCTATCTATCTCATATCTATCTATCTATTATCTATCTATCTCATATCTATCTATCTCCTATCTATCTATCTATCTATCTATCTCCTATCTACCTATCTATCTATCTATCTCATATCTATCTATCTCCTATCTATCTCCTATCTATCTATCTCCTATCTATCTATCTCATATCTATCTATCTCATATCTATCTATCTATCTCATATCTATCTATCTATCTATCTATCTATCTCATATCTATCTATCTATCTATCTATCTATCTTCTATCTATCTATCTATCTATCTATCTATCTATCTATCTATCTATCTATCTCATATCTATCTATCTATCTATCTATCTATCTATCTATCTATCTCCTATCTATCTATCTATCTATCTCACATCTATCTATCTCGTATCTGTATATCTACCATATATAGGGGGTTATCTATCAAACGCCGGCGCCCGAGCTCTCCCCTCCCCTCCGTCCTCCTGTGTCCCCCTTCACGCATAAAGGGGAAAATAATAACTATTTGTGATTATTTCCGGGCCCCCATTTTATCTATAATTTGATATATAAGTACCTGTATAACCTCTCTCTTTGTAAGTATCTAGCATCAGACTAGACACATCCCCCTCAGTATGTGGAGCAGAGCTGTGCTGATATCTCTGCAGTAACATATGTGTTGGGCTGATGGAACAATCCTCGTAGTCTTTGCTGTACCCCCCCCCCCACCCCCCTTCCATTTTTCTAGATTACTATGCAAATAACCTGCGCTGCTTACATGACTTGATTGACAAGCGACATCTGCCCATATATTACACAGCTCAGCGGAGCTCCGCCGCGGGTAACCTGCCGCATATTCCCCAGTCGCTCCTTCGGTTTCTCTTTGTTGTGGAATTTACAAAAAACATTAAGATAAATAAATGGAATAAAATCTTATGATTAAAAAATAATAATTATAAAAGATTTGTCTTCGCTGATATAAACACAAGTATCACATCTACTAAAGTTGGAAAGTTGCCAAATGGGTCTGGTAAAGGGAACCTGTCATCAGAAAGTGGCCTAATAAACCAATACCAGTCTGTTTCTTTCGAAGCCCAGCATGGTGGCTCCATCCAAAAAATCATTTTTGGAGTGAGATGTAAAATGGTGGCATAAAGTCATGGAGGCGGAGGGTTTAGTCCGGAAGTCAAGATCTTTCCACCCCAGATTGCCTCCTACGCTGTGATTGATAAGCATCAGACTTCTGGAGATCTGGTTAGTGATGTATCTGGATGCAGGACCATCAATTACAGTGAAGGAGGCATTCTGAGGGAGGGAGAGCTTGACTTCAGACTTGAACTCTCCACCTCCTTGACTTCATGCAACCATTTCACATGTCATTTCAAAGTTGATTTTCTGGATGATGCCACCATGCCACTGGAACATGAAAGGTGATCTTGAAGGTGTGAAGGAACTTGACAACATCCTGGTGGTGGTTTATTAGGTCAATTTCTGCTGACAGGTTGCCTTCAAAAGTGCCGTTCTTCGGACACAGCTGCTGAAATTGTAACGGCCACAAGGCTGAAGGCGCTGAATCCAGTCCTTATGAACCTGAATGAGATTCCATGTTCAATATTGTAGATCTAATTGTGGCAATCAATTTGTACATGGCTTCTTGGCTTCTACTGTATGTTCAGGACTTGGCTTCTTGAGAAACATTCTTGGCTTCCACAGAATGTTCATATCTTCTTAAGATATTTTCTTGGGTTTTATTTTACTGTGGCAATCAATTTCTGAGACAATTCTGGTCTTTGATATCCTAAATGACCTCCTTCCCACTGGGAAAATCAATCTTAATATAATCCGGTGGCCTTCAAGATGGTGGCCATCTTCTAGACATAGCCGAAAGATAAACCCTTAACAGATTACTTGTTGGGGATATGTCATTTCCACTTTCATCACTGAAATAAATGGCACCTAAAAAGCTTGTCTTGGCCTTAACAGTGCACCTCATGTTGATGCCTGGGTTCTATGGTGTGTACATGGCTTCTTGACATACATTCTTGGGGTCTACTGTATGTTCAGGACTTGGCTTCTTGAGAAACATTCTTGGCTTCTATAGAATGTACAAATCTTCTCAAGATATATTCTTGGGATCTATGGTACTGTGTGTACATGTCTTCTTGAGATACATTCTTGGGTTCTACACTATGTACATATCTTTTCAAGATATATTCTTGGGTTCTATGGAATATATATGGCTTCTTGAGATACATGCTGGGGATCAAAGGTATGTACACGGCATCTTGAGTTACAGTCTAGGGCTCTACTGTATGTGCATGTCTTCTTGAGATACATTCTTGGGTTCTGTTATATGTACATGTCTTCTTGAGATACATTCTTGGGTCATACTGTAGGTACATGTCCTCTAGAGATACATTCTAGGATTCTACTGTATGTACATGTCTTCTTGAGATGCATTCTTGGGTTCTGTCGTAGGTACATGTCTTCTTGAGATACATTCTTGGGTTTTGTTGTATGTACATGTCTTCTTGAGATGCATTCTTGGGTTCTGTCGTAGGTACATTCTAGGATTCTACTGTAGTAGGTACATGTCTTCTTGAGATACATTCTTGGGTTCTATTGTAGGTACATTCTAGGATTCTACTGTAGTAGGTACATGTCTTCTTGAGATACATTCTTGGGTTCTATGACATGGTGGTGTTTCTCCCGATTAAAGTGCCAGGATTCACCCCTTTGTCCGGCATCTGTTTTGATCTTTTCTATCATTCTTGGGGGGCAGATTCACAACCTTCTTACTTGTTGACTAACAAACCCAAGAAAGGCTCCTGCCACCCAACAGCAAAAGTGTGGAACCATATGCTGACTCCTTTCAAGGACCCAATTATACCAAAGACTCCTTGTGTTCTGCTGCAGAAGCTCTTGGCTTCTTAAAAGCCCATTAAGCCCCCTACACACCTCTAAAAGATTTATTTTTTGGGGGTAGACATCTTCTGTAAGGACAATTTCCCACAAAAAGTAATTTTTTTTTTCCCATTATGTTGCAGCATCAAAGCCAGTGGATAACAAGCTGTGCACCGACCCGCCATTAAGTACCAGTCAACTCTGCCATGTGCCGTGTCCCATCGAGTGCGAGGTGTCGGCGTGGTCAGCATGGGGGCCATGTACCTTCGAGAACTGCGAAGACCAGCAGAGTAAAAAGGGTAAGAAAACTCAGCATGGACCATAACGATGGTACTGGGGTTCGGATCAATCATATTTTTTTATCACTTTCCCTTTAAGATCTGAATGCAAAAAGTGTCCTTGACTGTTAAAATTGAAATGTTTCAAAATGTAAAAATTGGTAAATACGGAATTTTTGTGCTTAATGTTCATGTAGGCTTCAAGCTTAGGAAACGTTCCATCACGAATGAGCCCACGGGTGGGACTGGGAACTGTCCCCATCTAGTAGAAGCCATTCCCTGCGAGGAGCCTTCATGCTACGACTGGAGGCTGGACAGACTGGAGGAATGTATCCCCGACAACGGGAACAACTGCGGAAGCGGAACTCAGGTCCCTGTTGTCACATGTATCAACAGCGATGGTGAGTGTAACCGGGGAGAAATCAGGGGAGGGGGTAATTATTCTGGCATCTTTAAGGAGTATGTCCTTCTAAATACAGTGCAGGACCCCATCTATAGGTTGTATGTGGTATTGCAGTTCAGCCCTATTCACCTCTGGGCTGCAATACCAGACACAACCCCTGGACACGCGCGGCGCTGTTTTACCAGTGTTTAGCAGTATTACAGTAATGAGTTTGTATTACTTGGGCACTTTTTTTGCAGTACTGCTTGGGCGCCATTCAGCAGTAGTTTTTTGCAACTGTTTGGGAGTATTATTTTGACAGTGTTTAGCAGTATTACTTTGGAAATGTTAGTACTGTTAATGGGCACTGTTTAGCAGTAGTATTGAGTAATATTCAGCAGTTGTGTGTGTACTGCGTGCTATGACCTCCATTAATGGCTTTATAAGGGGGCACTATTACTATGTGGGGGCCCGAAGCACTATATCAGGGATTACCAATTAAACTCTATTATTATGTGGGGCCCTTGTACTTTGTTGGTGGTTACCTACGGATCTCTCTTACTCTGTGGGGGCCCTTTTACTTTGTTGGGGGCTACCTATGGAGCTCTATTATTATGTGGGGGCCCTTCGACTATGTTGGGGGTTACCTATGGAGCTCTATTATTATGTGGGGGCCCTTCTACTACATTGGGGGTTACCTATGGAGCTCTATTATTATGTGGGGGTCCTTCTACTATGTTAGGGGCTACCTATTGGGCTCTATTACTATGTGGGGGCTTTTCTACTATGTTGGGGCCTACCTTTGGAGCTCTATTAGTATGTGGGGGTCCTTCTTCTTTGTTGGATGTTACCTATGGATCTCTATTACTATGTGGGGGCCCATCTACTGTGTTGGGGGTTACCTACGGAGCTCTATTAATATGTGGGAGCCCTTCTACTATGTTGGGGGTTACCTATGGAGCTCTATTACTATGTGGGGCCCCCCTACTATGTTGGGGGCTACCTATGGAGCTCTATTACTATGTGGGGGTCCTTCTACTATGTTGGGGGTTTCCTATGGAGCTCTATTACTATGTGGGGCCCCCCTACTATGTTGGGGGCTACCTATTGGACTCTATTACTATGTGGGGGTCCTTCTACTATGTTGGGGACTACCTATGGAGCTCTATTACTATGTAGGGGTCCTTCTACTATGTTGGGGACTACCTATGGAGCTCTATTACTATGTGGGGCCCCCCTACTATGTTGGGGGCTACCTATTGGGCTCTATTACTATGTGGGGGTCCTTCTACTATGTTGGGGGTTACCTATGGAGCTCTATTACTATGTGGGCCCCCCCCTACTATGTTGGGGGCTACCTATGGAGCTCTATTACTATGTGGGGGCCCTTCTACTATGTTGGGGGTTACCTATGGAGCTCTATTACTATGTGGGGGCTTTTCTACTGTGTTGGGGGCTACCTATGGAGCTCTATTACTATGTGGGGGTCCTTCTACTATGTTGGGGGCTACATATGGAGCTCTATTACTATGTGGGGACTTTTCTACTATGTTGGGGGCTACCTATGGAGCTCTATTACTATGTGGGGGTCCTTCTACTATGTTGGGGGTTACCTATGGAGCTCTATTATTATCTGGGGGCCCTTCTACTATGTTGGGGGTTACCTATGGAGCTCTATTATTATCTGGGGGCCCTTCTACTATGTTGGGGGTTTCCTTTGGTGCTCTATTACTATGTGGGGGCCCTTCTGCTATGTTGGGGGCTACCTATTGGGCTCTATTACTATGTGGGGGTCCTTCTACTGTGTTGGGGGTTACCTACGGAGCTCTATTAATATGTGGGGCCCCCTTACTATGTTGGGGGCTACCTATTGAGCTCTATTAATATGTGGGGCCCCCTTACTATGTTGGGGGCTACCTATTGAGCTCTATTACTATGTGGGCCCCCCCTACTATGTTGGGGGTTTCCTATGGTGCTCTATCACTATGTGGGGGCCCTTCTGCTATGTTGGCGCTCTATTACTATGAGTAGATACTCTGTACTGTACTGAGTTGTGCTGAGGCTGCAGTATTACTATCACGCACAGTGCGGTGTATGAGGATGACATGTAGCAGCTGTTGTGTGTGGTCACATTGTATTGTTTACAGTCCTCCGAGTAAATGATCACGATGTGGCGGCATTAATTAGTCGGGTACGTGACACATTTACAGTAGCGCGGTCTCCCGGCGCTCAGCTATTACCTGCCCTGTCATCCCTACGCTGACGTCCCTCTCCCATTCATAACATTGCTGATGGGTGCTGGGATGGGTGTCACAGGCTCCGCTGATTAGCTTAATTGGTCAGAATCTGAGAACGGAGGAGAATATATCCGAGGCGACGCGTTTCTTGTTCTCTATTGTCAAAAACGCAAGAATTAATTATAAATTGTAATGAGGGCGGACGCAGCCTGGCACATTGACACGACTTTATACTGACAATATGGAGGAGGTTATAATTGGATGGGAAGTCGTGTTTGTAGGGTGAGATGTATGGAAATATATGGAAATGCACCTGACTGACTGCGCGATCAAACCTGATTACAATAATTATGCAAATGTTATTTCATCAGAGATGATAAAACGTATCAAATAAAAGTTCTACATTGTATCTGCTCCCGAAAAAGTGGGTGGTCGATAGATGCCATTCGTTTCAATGGAAGAGTAAAAAGAACATGTTCTGTGCTGTGAGAGAGGAGGAGGAGCTGTCAGTGTTTTCCATAATTCCATCCAATGGCTACATTCTTGGCCTACAGAGAGATCCTATTACAGCTTCCCATTTAAATTTTTTTCCAACCCCGATTGGTAGAAGAACTGAACTTGTTGGCCATAAAAAGGTTTCCATAATGGATAATTACAATGTATCTTTAGACTTTGCAATGTTTTAAAGGCAGCCAGAAAAAATTCTAATTACAACCAGTTAAGAAATTAACCCCTGACTTTTATGATGGATTATAGAGATGTTCTGTGCTGTGAGAGGGAGGAGGAGCTGATTTTCTCTACAGAAGTGCAATGTGTAGTGCGATAAAGTGCTATGTTCATGCCCTGTGTAGAGATCCCATTACAGCTTCCCATTCAACATTTACCAATTCCTGAATAACAAAACGAAAGATCATGGGGCACATTTATCATAGGCTGGCGCCATATGATGGTGCCCCCATCCAATGGCACAAAACTGAATCATTGATGCATTGCATCGGTGGGGCACTTAGTACCCTAGGTCTGAGCTGGTGTATGATTGCACCCTAACCTGCACCGAAGCTTCTGCATGGTCCATCACTGCCCCCTCCCTGCATCGGGAATTGCCACTAAATCATGGCCCGTACGGCTTGTTTAAGGCATATAAGCTCTGGTTATTAATGTGTCTTTACATTACAATTGTTCTGTATAAAAGTGTTTCCATGAAGTACAGTTACAATGTATCTCTAGATTTTGCAACATTTTTAAGGGCAGCAAGAAGATTTTAATAACAGCCAGTCTGGAAACTGATTTCATTGACTTCTATGGAAGAGTATAATGAGCATGTTCTGTGCTGTGAGAGGGAGGAAGGAAGAGCAGATGATCGATTTTCTCGATCGATGTAAAATGGTTACATTCTTGCCCTGCATAGAGATCCCATTCAGAGCTTCCCATTCAAGTATTCCTGATTTCAAATATCAAATCTCTCTGTCTCTCTTGCCAGGCCAGCGCAGCGCCAGTGCCGCTCACCTGTCCCGGTCCTGTTCCTGCTCCGGTGACTGTGTGCGTGCGTCCCTGACTCCTAGGGCACATGCTCCGGCTCGCGAAGATTTTAATGGCCAGCGCATCGCTGATTTGTGCTGGCCATTCCAGGAATGGTTAAAAGCCGGCCTCTCCCTGCATTCCTGGTGCTTATGCCGTTGAGAAAGCTAGTGTCCCTGCTTTGTGCTTGTGTTTTGATTTTCCGTTGTGACCCCAGTTCTGTATTAGACCTTGATCCTGTTCCTGACCTCCTGCCTGTCCCCAACTACGATCCCGCTTAATGTCTGTGTACCTCGGCTTGGCTGCCACCACGGACAAAGTCGCACCCGTGAAACGACCTGGTGGTGCCAGTCCAACCCACTTTGCGGGGGACTCTGGTGAGAACCAGGTGTCACTTAGAGTCCGGTCCCAGGTGTCGGCTTACGTCACCGTCCGCGGTGGTCCAGTGGGTCCACTACCCCTGGAGCCTGACACTCTCATTGATAGAAAAATGTGAAGGAAGAACACATGACTCCATAATCTGTAGATTTTACAAAGCTTCTGAGGACAAAAATAAAAAAAAACATTAAAAAATATTTTGATAGATTATTACTCACCAATAAAAATGGAAAATCCTAATGCTTTGCTATGAGAGAGAAGAGGATCTAGTAACTTTTTATTTGGATGTGCAATGGTTGAGTTTTTGCCTTACATAGAAAATCTTTCGATTCCCATTGCAGCTTCCCATTCAGCTGTTCCCGATTCCAGAATAGCAGCCTCCCGAGTATTTTTTTCCATGGAAGTAAAATGGTTACATTCTTGTCCTGCGTAGAGGTCAGATTACAGCTTCCCATTCATCTTCTCCAGATTCTAGAATAGCCCCCACTGTAGAAGAACGTAGGCTTCTAAATAACAAATGAAGGCTATAAAGGCTATATAGTAAATATAACTGTAATGTATCTTTAGATTTCACAAAGCTTGTATGGACAGATACTGACACTGCTAACCCTTATAAAGAAGGAGGAAGTGAAGACGGTTTATTTCTCTTCATAAAGCCAGCGTCACTCTCACCCCCTTATTCTCAAGAAGGTGGTTTATGATGTAGCAGAGCCGTGTCACACACAACCACTGTCTGCCTCTCTCTCTCAAGGTCCTAGCAAAGGATTGTGTAGCATTTCCTACCCCTGATGAAAGCTTCTGGGGAAGTAAAGGTAGCTATGGTCATAGCAGTGACACCTGTTAATCAGGAGACAGGGAACAATGAATATGCAGGACCTGTTTAGGGATAAAGACAGTGCTTTTTAATTGAGTTTTAAGAAGTTTTTTTTTTGGGTGCTGTATTACTATATGCCAGACGCCCGTGTAATACCATCACTGCAGCAGAGAAGGCCCGGCCGCCTGCGGCTTGTCACTGAGATATCAGCGGCACCAGGAACACCTGGAGCAGAGCCCGGGGGCTTCTGGAAATACAATGGGGCAATAGTCGTCTCTGATGATCAGATGATCTCACAGTCATGAACTTGTTTAAAGTGATGGAGTGAAGTTTTCTTCAGAAATAGATAGAAAGATAAATATGATAGATATGAGATAGATACGAGATAGATAGGCGATATATACACTCACCGGCCACTTTATTAGGTCCACCATGCTAGTAACGGGTTGGACCCCCTTTTGCCTTCAGAACTGCCTCAATTCTTCGTGGCATAGATACAACAAGGTGCTGGAAGCTCCTCAGAGATTTTGCTCCATATTGACATGATGGCATCACACAGTTGCCGCAGATTTGTCGGCTGCATATCCATGATGCGAATCTCCCGTTCCACCACATCCCAAAGATGCTCTATTGGATTGAGATCTGGTGACTGTGGAGCCATTTGTGTCCAGTGACCTCATTGTCATGTTCAAGAAACCAGTCTGAGATGATTCCAGCTTTATGACATGGAGCATTATCCTGCTGAAAGTAGCCATCAGATGTTACAGGGTACATTGTGCTCATAAAGGGATGGACATGGGCAGCAACAATACTCAGGTAGGCTGTGGCGTTGTACCAAGGGGCCCAAAGACACCATGACACCACCACCACCAGCCTGAGCCGCTGATACAAGGCAGGATGGATCCATGACACCACCACCACCAGCCTGAGCCGCTGATACAAGGCAGGATGGATCCATGACACCACCACCACCAGCCTGAGCCGCTGATACAAGGCAGGATGGATCCATGACACCACCACCACCAGCCTGACCCGCTGATACAAGGCAGGATGGATCCATGACACCACCACCACCAGCCTGACCCGCTGATACAAGGCAGGATGGATCCATGACACCACCACCACCAGCCTGACCCGCTGATACAAGGCAGGATGGATCCATGACACCACCACCACCAGCCTGAGCCGCTGATACAAGGCAGGATGGATCCATGACACCACCACCACCAGCCTGAGCCGCTGATACAAGGCAGGATGGATCCATGACACCACCACCACCAGCCTGAGCCGCTGATACAAGGCAGGATGGATCCATGACACCACCACCACCAGCCTGAGCCGCTGATACAAGGCAGGATGGATCCATGACACCACCACCACCAGCCTGACCCGCTGATACAAGGCAGGATGGATCCATGCTTTCATGTTGTTGACGCCAAATTCTGACCCTACCATCCGAATGTCGCAGCAGAAATCGAGACTCATCAGACCAGGCAACGTTTTTCCAATCTTCTACTGTCCAATTTCGATGAGCTTGTGCAAATTGTAGCCTCAGTTTCCTGTTCTTAGCTGAAAGGAGTGGCACCCGGTGTGGTCTTCTGCTGCTGTAGCCCATCTGCCTCAAAGTTTGACGTACTGTGCGTTCAGAGATGCTCTTCTGCCTACCTTGGTTGTAACGGGTGGCGATTTGAGTCACTGTTGCCTTTCTATCAGCTCGAACCAGTCTGCCCATTCTCCTCTGACCTCTGGCATCAACAAGGCATTTCCGCCCACAGAACTGCCGCTCACTGGATGTTTTTTCTTTTTCGGACCATTCTCTGTAAACCCTAGAGATGGTTGTGCGTGAAAATCCCAGTAGATCAGCAGTTTCTGAAATACTCAGACCAGCCCTTCTGGCACCAACAACCATGCCACGTTCAAAGGCCACAGATCACCTTTCTTCCCCTTACTGATGCTCGGGAGAACTGCAGGAGATTGTCTTGACCATGTCTACATGCCTAAATGCACTGAGTTGCTGCCATGTGATTGGCTGATTAGAAATTAAGTGCTAACGAGCAGTTGGACAGGTGTGCCTAATAAAGTGGCCGGTGAGTGTAGATAGATACTGTAGATATGAGATAGATAGATAGATAGATAGATAGATAGATAGATAGATAGATAGATAGATATGAGATAGATAGATAGGAGATAGATAGATAGGAGATAGATAGATAGATAGATAGATAGATAGATATATAAGAGATAGATAGATATGAGATAGATAGAGAGATAGATAGAGAGATAGATAGATAGATAGATATGAGATAGATAGATAGATAGATAGAGAGATAGAGAGATAGATAGATAGATAGATAGATATTACTTTAGCATTGCTGCTGTCATTTTTTTCTTGTTTAGATAGTAAGATGCTGTAGATTTCTAGATATACAGAGCCGCTACAGACTGAGCGCCCACAACCTGCCATTGGGTCCGGGCACAGACAGACATACATACCCAGGGAGAGGTCACTGTGCCAACAGTTCCAGGACCAGGAGGCCACTGAGGATGAGCTCCACTATCTGCTACACTGCTCCAGATACTCAGCAGTGAGGGACACTCTCTTCAGGAGACTCTCACATCTCCTCCCGGGCTTGTGCTCCATGGAGGAGGGAGAGAAGATCCGTCCTGCTGGGGGGAGAGGAGACCTCAATGGCCATCGGCTGGGAGACGTATGATATATCATGGACTGAGACGTATATGACTGTCCTGCAGCTTCCTATTATATATTTAATAGGGAGCCGTTCAGTAGCCAAAAGAGCCGGCTCTTCTTAGTGAGCGGAGTGTAATGAGCCAGCTCGCTAAGAAGAGCCGGATTTCCCATCACTAATGTATTTATTCTTGCCAATAAAGCTTCTTTGTATTTGATATTGGTGGATGATAGAGATGCGATAATAAAGTCAATGAATAACCTTTTTATACTCCTTCTCCTAGGGGAGGAGGTGGACAGACAGCTCTGCAGAGACGCCATCTATCCCATCCCCATCGCTTGTGATGTCCCCTGTCCCAATGACTGTGTGGTCAGCTCCTGGTCCGAGTGGTCGGCCTGTTCTCACACCTGCTCCGGAAAAACCACGGAAGGACAACAGAGCCGATCCCGCACCATCCTGGCTTATCCCGGGGACGGTAAGTTCTGCCATTTACAAAGATTTAACCTTGAATTTACTATTTTTAAACATTTTAATAAATTAATTTAAAAAGGAAATAAAAAATTTGCGTGAAAAAAAAAATGAGTTTTTAAATTAATTTTGTTCGGTGGCATCAAAAATGTTATAAAATTCTTTTATGACAAAACTAAAAATAATTATCTCGTATTCTAGAGAGAGTCTTCTGTCTCCAGTTCTAGAGATTTTTTTTGGATGGTTTTGAAATTAAATTGATTTATAAGGGATTTTCACAGCCCCGGGGAGTTTTCAGCCAAAGAGAAAAAAATTAAAAAAAATTAAAAAAAAAATGATGAAAAAAAAAAAACTTCTTCTGAAATGACTTTTGTCCCTGAAGCTTCAGTCAGTCTCCGGCAGAATCTATCTTCCCTGACATTCCCGAATCCAAAAAATAAATTATTTATTCCAGTGACATTTTGCCAAGAGGATTTCGTTCTGTCATTAGGAAGAGGCCACATGTCACGATGTGGATTTTTTTAGAAATATTTTGCTTTGTAAAATAGAAAAAAAAAAAAAAACCCTGACAATATTTTATCTTTGACAAAAAAAATAAACAATAAGATAAAATATTTGAAAAATACAATTTATACTAATATTTAAAAATGAAATATTTTTTAAATATAATTTTTTACAAATTATTTTGAGATAAATCTGAGTGAAGCCTCAATGTCATACGGAGGTCATAGAAGGGGGCAGCGCTGAATGCCAAAACCTTTGCCAATGGCACAAGTCCTATTAACCTAACTGACCAGAAGGCAACACCATTTCCCCCGCCAGAGGGCGCTATAGGGAATTTGTATGGTCTGTAGAGAGAGGGAGGGGCACACATTCTTGGTGGACTTGGTGGTTACATCGCACACTGGATGGAACAATAAACTACAACCTTCCAGGTACCAAATCTCAGCCCATTCACATTTCCATGATGGACAAGACCAGGTTCAACAGTTTCATAGATGATCAACTGGTTGGAGAATAATGTGACCACAGCTTCTCCCTCGTGGGCCAAAAACCATGGAGGCAAATTTATCATATGCATGATGTTCTCCCGGACCTCCGACACACCCAGATCTATGAGGAGGCAGCACCAGCAGAGTACTTCTACAACACGTCTGACCGGGCGTTGAATTGCTCCATAGCCAGTGCCTGAGCGGGTCATTCCAGAGCCGGCCCACTGATCTGCTGGCCACGCCCCCACCACACCCACTTGTCATGGAGATGGCAAATTCAGGGCTTGTACACCAGAAAATTGCCACACAAGCCCTGCTAATTGTGCCCAATGGTCTGCAGACAAAGATAAAGATAGATAGATATGCAACACCCCTGCCAATGTATAGGCAGGTTGGTAGTTGCGGATAGTATCCTCTCAAGGTTAGGAGCTGTTGGAGGGAGTCATGGGCGCTCTAGTAAGTTTCTAGCACAGGGAGATTATGTAATAGCAGCTGTAGCCTCTGCCTGGAAAGGTAATAGTTAAATGGGTGTAAGATGTTATCCAATTGTGTGGCTGTATTGTAAACTGGAGTGTGATTGGAGAGGAGCTACCACCTGACCAGGGGGAGTATGAAACTACTGTGCAGGGGGAGCACATGGTCCAGTCTGCAGAGTCTTTGAGCACATGGTCAGAGTGAAGTGAGAGTCAGTGCACAGCGCACCTTTAGTGCTGCCACAGAACCTAATCCCAGGGACTGAGTCAGGAGACTCTAATCCAGAGCTGCAGCTTCCACAGTTTGGACACAGCTCCATCTCCATTATCCCAGTCTGTGTCTACTACCTGGTGCTGGTGCTTTATTCCTGAGGACCACTCTCCATGACCACTCCAGTACCAGAATCTGCTGTTTGACCATTCTGGCCCGTTGCCTGCTACCTGCTGTTCAATAAAGAACTAACGTTGCCTCCTTCTGATCCCTGGATACGGCTGTTACCACCACGGGCTCCCCCATCCATTACCCAGGGACTTATCTTACAGTCAGGGGTTGCTCAAGGAAGAACCAGTACATGAGCCTCTCCCTCATATCTATCTATCTCCTATCTATCTATCTATCTATCTATCTATCTATCTATCTATCTATCTCCTATCTATATATCTCCTATCTATCTATCTATCTCCTATCTATCTATCTATCTATCTATCTATCTCATATCTATCTATCTATTATCTATCTATTATCTATCTATCTATCTATCTCATATCTATCTATCTCATATCTATCTATCTATCTATATAATATCTATCTATCTCCTATCTATCTATCTCCTATCTATCTATCTATCTATCTATCTATCTATCTATCTATCTATCTCATATCTATCTATCTCATATCTATCTATATATCTATCTCATATCTATCTATCTCATATCTATCTATCTATTATCTATCTATTATCTATCTATCTATCTCATATCTATCTATCTCATATCTATCTATCTATATAATATCTATCTATCTATCTCCTATCTATCTATCTATCTATCTATCTATCTATCTATCTATCTATCTATCTCATATCTATCTATCTCATATCTATCTATATATCTATCTATCTATCTATCTCATATCTATCTATCTCATATCTATCTATCTATCTCATATCAATCTATCTATCTATCTATCTATCTATCTATCTATCTATCTATCTCATATCTATCTATCTCATATCTATCTATCTATTATCTATCTATTATCTATCTATCTATCTCATATCTATCTATCTCATATCTATCTATCTATCTATCTATATAATATCTATCTATCTATCTCCTATCTATCTATCTATCTATCTATCTATCTCATATCTATCTATCTCATATCTATCTATATATCTATCTATCTATCTCATATCTATCTATCTCATAAATAGAATTCCCCATCCCATGTCTTAATTTTTCATGCCGCACATTCCCTACCTCTATACCAGATTGGGCAATGCTAACTTATATTTGGTCCAGCCAAAAAACCTTCTATGATAGATAATGGAGGTAGAGGTCACAATCTCCTGGAAACCCACAATGAGGTGGATAGATAAAATGACAGAATAATAAATGGATTAGGATAGACAGAGACAGAATAACAGAACTGCAGACAAAAAAGCTTCTAGTGGAAAATCTTTATGGATGGATGACGGATAGGAGGAAGATGTGTAAGTGTGAGATAGATAGCGTATAGATATCTCTTCTACCAATCATACACAGGACACAGCAGGATAATCTCGCAGCCCCCCTGTGCCCTCGGCTGCTTCCCCTGTGGCTCCACAAGAAATCCTGGTAGAGATTGATGATCCCTGTAATGGCAGCTGATGGCTGCGGAGAAAAGAGCCGGACACTACAGAAATTCCCGTCAATAATCTCATTATCCCGGCATCTTCTCTCTAACCTGAATAGTAAAAGGGGCTTTTTGGAATTTTTTTTTTTTTTTTGTGCTTTTTTCTGAGATTTCCCAGCATGCAGTGCACATTATCTGTCATCTTCTGTAGAGTCATTGATTTGTATCTCCTCTTTCATTGCAGGAGGAGTTCAGTGCCCGGAAAGTAACTCGCTGCAGGAGATTCGGAGCTGCAATGAGCACCCATGTACTGTGTATCACTGGCACACGGGCCCCTGGGGGCAGTGCACCGAAGACGTCTCTGTCTCCGTCTTTAACTCTTCCAGTTGGAACGGTGAAGCGGCGTGCGCCGTCGGGATGCAAACGAGAAAAGTCATCTGTGTGAGAGTCAACGTCGGACAAGTCGGACCTAAAAAGTAAGGATCGGCAAGTAGAGGAGGAGTGCTGCTACACTACATCTACTCTAGGGAAAAAATGGTTTTATTGGGTTATAATGGTGGCCATATTGGCTCTCTACCAGAATTTCCCAGAAGAGCTGAAACCGAGAGTCTTACAGACCTCTACCGAGATCCGAGATACCGAGCAACTTGGGCTTGGTGGCCCATGGTTTTCCGAGTTACCCTGCACCTTCTGATCCAAAGTACTAGCCAACCCGAAGGAGACATAATGGTCCACTGGAGCATGGGTGGTCCATAGTGAGCAGCGCAACAATGCTCTATGCCTGAAGGGCTTCAAGTTGGCTGGGAAGGAGGCTCAGGGTCACTAATTATCAGCACCATGCCAACTCGGGTCTACTAAGGTTTGGAAGGCCCTTGGTTATGTTGAAATGCTCAAGACTTACCAATGAAAAGATGGGCTAGAACAATGCACTGCACACATGGATCAGCCTAATTCCTCCAAAGGGAGGTTTGAAACACAGGTTACATATAAAGTAGAGACTTATTACAGGCTCAGACTACACAGGGTTTATTTGTAGTCTGTTACCATGGAGACAAATAGCCATGCTCAAGGGCCAACTCGATGATTCAGAACTAAAACTCACCAGAGGCGAAAGGGCTTTTTTACTATGAGAACGGCCAATCTGTGGAATAGGCGAGCTCAGGCGCTGGTCACAGCAGGGACAGAAGAGAGCTCAGGCGCTGGTCACAGCAGGGACAGCAGAGAGCTCAGGCGCTGGTCACAGCAGGGACAGCAGAGAGCTCAGGCGCTGGTCACAGCAGGGACAGCAGAGAGCTCAGGCGCTGGTCACAGCAGGGACAGCAGAGAGCTTCAAGAAGGGTCTAGATGCCTTTTTACACCTAAATAACATTGATGGTTATGTTATATAGAATTGTTTCCCATAAATCCCTCCCTTGAACTTGATGGACATGAGTCTTTTTTCAACCGTATAAACTATGATGATACTATGAAAACTGAACACAGATTCCACATTTTTCTATTAGACACAAAGGGGTAAGGAAAGACAGCTGGTGGCCTTGTCACATGTCACTTTACCATCGTGTCCCCAAACTTCTCACATGTTGATGTTCTTTATTTGTTGTCTAGATGTCCAGAGAGTCTTCGTCCTGAGACAATGAGGCCATGTCTGTTACCTTGTCGGAAAGACTGTATTGTCACCCCATATAGTGACTGGACTCCATGCCCATCAACCTGTCAAGAAGGTAAGCTAGAGAAGGAGGCCTAGAGATATGTTCTTCATGGGTATAAATAGAGGATCTCCTACCTGTCATTAGAAATTCTGGTCCAACAGTGACCTGGAGTAAAATGTCAACTGATGGACTGATCCATTGATGGAAAGATCAAAACCAGGTCTACACGTTGACCTGAGAAGACCAAGAAGAAGATACAGAAGACACCACGCAACCAGTTCCCATCACTGATGGCCACCAGACATCTGAAAAGTCATGGAACCCATGTACAATACATGATTTGTGGCTTCTCTTTCCGTGGCCATGGGAATATTTATCCTCAATCGGCATAAGGGAGTAAGCAGCTGCAGGACACCTGTGGTGGCACCTTGTGTCTTGTGAGGACAAAGGGTCGAGAATATCTAAATGACCCAATTCTTTTTTTCCCCCAACACCTGATGTCTCCAACATAGACACAGTCAACTTATCACTGCAAAAGGCCCATATTAGTAGACAGTCATCAAATTTTGGGGGTTTGTGTACAGACAGGTCTATTGGCTATACATTGGCCAGATGGGACTTTGGGCCAAAATGTGGTTACATGGAATTATTTTATTATATTGGCAACTGTATTGTAATTTTAGTTAAAGAAACATATTTATATAATCTCTACTATAGGTTTCTACAATTGATATGATCCACAATGGGTTCTATGTTATGCTTCATTTCACCAGTAGGGGCACTGCAGGGAAACTAAACACTTGCTGCCCAGATCCTTCTGTGATCGCTGGTGATTTCTCTATGAAAAGGCTTCTCTATGATCAAAAACAGCCAAAACCACCCAGATAATTTCTTCTTTATTCACGTAAAAGCTATGGGCGATATAAAAGCGGGCACCATGGCTTTTCATCTTGGATTCCAGAACGTCTTTTTGCAATGTGTGTAATAATGTTGAGTTTAATTAATTTCCCTGCCCTCCATATGAATCCCATGGAGGAAATGTTAGTCGTGTGTTTGTATATGAAATCAGAACGATTTATATTCAGCATCAAAAGACACAACTTAATGAGCGCAAGTAAGAGAGACCACAACGTATCAGAGGATCCTCATAGATACAATGGGGGATATTTATCAGGACCTCTGCGCACCGCCAGTGGCGCAGAGGCCCTGAAATAATCGCAAATGCTGGCTTATTGCTTATTGCTAGCTTTTGCGATTATTTTCCCCAATCCGCCACCTTCACGCCAGTGGGGCGTGAAGAGGCGTGAAGGGGGGGCGCGGCCGGCCTAGCGGGGGGCGCGGCCGGACGGGAGTGGGCCGGCGCGGGGCGTTACTGTCCCCGCGCCTGCGCACTCGCTGCTGTCGGCGACTTTTCATTCGTGAAAAGTCGCCGGTAGCAACTTTTTCTACGCCAGGCCCTGCCTGGCGTAGGAAAAACGCTGGGCAACTGGCAGCCCGATACATCAAGAGGCAGAAGCCTCTTCATGTATCGGGCTGCGAATTTGCAGCGGTGGGGCGGTCATACGCTGGCGCACGAGCGCCAGCGTATGATAAATATCCCCCAATGTATCAGGGGTCAAGGATCCTCATAGATACAATGTATCAGGAGCCAAGGATCCTCATAGATACAATGTATCAGGGGACAAGGATCCTCATAGATACAATGTATCAGGGGCCAAGGATCCTCATAGATACAATGTATCAGGGGCCAATGATCCTCATAGATACAATGTATCAGGGGCCAAGGATCCTCATAGATACAATGTATCAGGGGCCAAGGATCCTCATAGATACAATGTATCAGGGGCCAAGGATCCTCATAGATACAGTATATAACTCCACTTTACAAGTCTTCCTTAGAATCCGGTGTGTTGGTATACAGCTCCTGTGCAGAGCTATGTGTCTCCACGTGTACAGACTACGCTTGTGCTGTGGTCGGATATTCTCCTTGTTCTGTACAGAATATTTGGTGATGGCCTCTCTGTATGTGCAGGGTCTGTGGCAGTGAAGAAGCAGAGCCGTCACCGTGTCATCATCCAGTACCCGTCCTACGGCGGCCGAGACTGTCCGGACACGTTACACGAGGAGAACGAGTGTGAGGCCCCCGCCGCCTGCCACACGTACAGGTGAGATTAACCCCTGCTGAGCCGCAGCTTTCTGCCCTCATTACATCTGATCCTGTCACCCGGGATGTGACACGTTGCGGCTGTCACCTCCGCTCAGTGATTGAGGCTTTATTACATTTCTCTGCCAGGAATCTGCTGAGTAAATATTTTATTGGCTTTATTAAATATATTGATTTTCCTCCCGGGGGGAGGGGGAGGGGCGGGGGCTCCGCTGCTTTTTATATGATTCCTTTATTGTGCGTTTTTGTCTTTTTTTATAGATATATCTTTTATTTTCTGTTCATACTAAATTTGTTCTGACAAATTTATTGGGGACATCCTGAGAATTTATAGATAGAAAATAAATATGAGATATATGTACTGTAGATAGGAAACAGAGAGATAAATAGATAGAAGGAAGTCGATTATTTCTAACAACTTTATATGGAATATCCTGATAATTTATAGATAGAAAATAAATATGAGATATATGTACTGTAGATAGGAGACAGATAGAGAGATAAATAGATAGAAGGAAGTCGATTATTTCTAACAACTTTATATGGAATATCCTGATAATTTATAGATAGATACAACTGTGGGGGCTTGTAAGCCTGAATACCAGAGGACAAACTGAATAAAACCGTGATTAAAGCTGCTAATTGCGCCCGGCCGAACCTGGTGTACAACTAAGCGGAGCAATGGCACCCACACCTGGCCATTATCTATTAAGGGTCAGAGGGTGGGTTTGGATCATATGCATGATGCGCCAGCGTATGACATATCCCCCTTTATTGTATGATGTTTAGTTGGACATCCTTGGTAAAAAAAAATACATTTTAAAATTTTTCTCTGTTGGTACAAATTGGTTTGGGTAAGAACCAGGAGGCTCTAACCTGTAGATAGATATGAGATAGATAGATATATAGATAGATATGAGATAGATAGATAGATAGATAGATAGATAGGAGATAGATAGATAGATAGATAGATAGATAGATATGAGATAGATAGATAGATAGATAGATAGATAGGAGATAGATAGATAGATAGATATGAGATAGATATGAGATAGATAGATAGATAGATAGATAGATAGATAGATAGATAGATAGATAGATAGATAGATATGAGATAGATAGATAGATAGATATGAGATAGATAGATAGATAGATAGATAGATAGATAGATAGATATGAGATAGATAGATAGATATGAGATAGATAGATAGATGGATATGAGATAGATAGATAGATAGATAGGTATGAGATAGATAGATAGATAGATAGATATGAGATAGATAGATATGAGATAGATAGATAGATAGATAGATAGATATTAGATAGATAGATAGATAGATAGATAGATAGATAGATAGATAGATAGATAGATAGATAGATATGAGATAGATAGATATGAGATAGATAGATAGAGAGATAGATAGAGAGATAGATAGATAGATAGGAGATAGATAGATAGATATGAGATAGATAGATAGATATGAGATAGATAGATAGATAGATAGATATGAGATAGATAGATAGATAGATAGATAGATAGATAGATAGATAGGAGATAGATAGATAGATAGATAGATATGAGATAGATAGATAGATATGAGATAGATAGATAGATATGAGATAGATAGATAGATAGATAGATAGGAGATAGATAAATAGTTAGATATTTGAAGAAATTGTAAACAGCACACCAAAAGAAAAAGAGGGGTAAGGTAAGATGGGTGCAGGCACACTAGGACCGGGCCTCAGTAGGAGAGAGTCGGCAGCACTCCGGGTATATCGTGTAGCAAGTGGTTTCTTTTATTCCATGTTTTTAAGGTACAGCAACGTTTCAGCTCACTTGGAGCCTTTTTCAAGCCAAGTAACAAGAGTGAACATCGTATATATATACCAAACATGAGTGATCACATGATACAACTGGCGGGAACATTAAGCGCTGGCGCCTGATACCTCATGTGTTACTATGTATCAGTTGCCAGTCCTAGAATTCTATAAGCCATGTAAGCGCCATATGACATGTACACAGTGCAGGGCACAGATAAGTGTAATATATATATATATATACTGTATATAGACACAGAGAGAATGTATAGAATATGACATGTACACAGTGCAGGGCACAGATAAGTGTAATATATATATATACTGTATATAGACAGAGAGAGATAATATATAGAATATGACATGTACACAGTGCAGGGCACAGATAAGTGTAATATATATATATACTGTATATAGACACAGAGAGATAATATATAGAATATGACATGTACACAGTGCAGGGCACAGATAAGTGTAATATATATATATACTGTATATAGACAGAGAGAGAATGTATATGTATATTGGAGATGTGTGGCAGAGCTCGGTGCCAGCCCCCGGTGTCCTGCTATGTGCCCAGTGTGGTGACAATCCCTGCAGCGCAGCTTCTATCTCCCTATGTATTTCCATGGTGCCCCCTCCCCCCTGTGCCCCCCGGTTGGCAGCAATTACCGGCGTCCATATCCCGTGTTACACTAAATAAACTCTCAGGAAAGCAGCAGAAAGAAGCATTTAATCTGCAGATTTGCGTTTTTGCGGCTCATAAAGCGCGGCGGCTGTGTCACATCAGTCACTAACATGAGAGTCGCCTCCGGGGGGGGCTGAGCCGGGATTGGGGGCTTCTGTTTGTGGGCGCATTGGCTGAGATCCATATCACAAGCGGCACTGGGGATGGAAAGTCTTCATTAAGGTTTTCGGGGGACGACGGGTGACAGACACAACAATCGCGTCCCGGGCTCCGCCGCTGCTGTAATTGGGCTCCCGCTCCCTCCTCCTGCCTGGGCTCAGACGGGAGCTCAAAGGCTGACACTTCAATCATTGTCACACGCAGCATCTCCGGATACTGAGCTGTTAACCCTTCTGCTGCCTCAGTGATGGCACCGCACCAGATCTTCTGCAAAGCCACAGTCACACATAGGTACCAGTATAATAGGAGCAGGACTGTCACGTTACATTCCCATGATGCACTGGAATAAGCATTTTTTATGGGTATTTTTAGTGTATTTTTTTTTTTTTTTTTTAAAAAGGGAACCACATTGAAGGGAGTCTATCAGCAGCACTGACTAATACCTAGTATTGTCCCTGGAGAGACGTGTAATCATGTCTTTGTCTATATTGTTAGTAGCAGCAGGACTGTGATATATGTATTAATTTACCAGGATTGTAGCTTTTCTAAGTGCACTGGGAGCGTGTCCTCACACTGCTGTGCTCTGTGCTCTCTGCTGACACTACTGTTAGGTATTGTCCCTGGAGAGACGTGTTATCATGTCTTTGTCTATGTTGTTAGCAGCAGCAGTATTGTGGCGTATGGATTTATATCTAGGATGGTAGCGTCTCCAAGTCCACTGGGGATGTGTCCTAACACTTCTGTGTTCTGTTCTCTATGCTGTCAGAGTTAGGCATTGTCCTTGGAGAGATGTGTACTCTTTGTGGATGTTGTTAGTAGCAACAGGACTCTAATATATGGATCTATATTCCGGCATTGTAGCTTTTCCAAGTGCATTGCGGCTGTGTGCTCACACTGCTGTGCTCTGTGCTCTCTGTAGCCAGTGTTAGGTATTGTCCCTGGAGAGATGTGTAATCAGACCTCACACTGCTGTGCTTTCTGCAGCCAGTGTTATGTATTGTCCCTGGAGAGATGTGTAATCAGACCCCACACTGCTGTGCTCTGTGCTCTCTGCAGCCAGTATTATGTATTGCCCCTGGAGAGATGTGTAATCAGACCTCACACTGCTGTGCTCTGTGCTCTCTGCAGCCAGTGTTAGGTATTGTCCCTGGAGAGATGTGTAATCAGACCTCACACTGCTGTGCTCTGTGCTCTCTGCAGCCAGTGTTATGTATTGTCCATGGAGAGATGTGTAATCAGACCTCACACTGCTGTGCTCTGTGCTCTCTGCAGCCAGTGTTATGTATTGTCCCTGGAGAGATGTGTAATCAGACCTCACACTGCTGTGCTCTGTGCTCTCTGCAGCCAGTGTTATGTATTGTCCCGGGAGAGATGTGTATTCAGACCTCACACTGCTGTGCTCTGTGCTCTCTGCAGCCAGTGTTAGGTATTGTCCCTGGAGAGATGTGTAATCATACATTTTTGTATGTTAGTAGCAGCAGGACTGTGATGTGTGGATTCATATTCCAGGACTGTAGTTTTTCCAAGTGCACTCGGGGCGTGTCCTCACACTGCTGTGCTCTTAGCAATCGCATGAAGTAAAGACTACATAGTGAGGTGCAAATGGAGATCAGTAATATTTATACCCTCTATATTGGGGGAGACTCCTCTTACATCCAACCACAGAATTTCGAGCAGGAAGTGGAAGGACACAGCTGAGCGTCTCCCAGCTGACAAATCACATCACAAGAAAAATCAGCATTGTATATATTATTATTATATATCCAGACATCCCCCTAATGTTTCCTGGTCATCTTTACCTCTAGAAAGAATCCCAATTATTATTATGCAAATTAGATAATTGGGGCGGGGCCATTCCTGCTGGTGCTCTTCTTCAGTCTGCTACTTCTTTTTATGGGGTAGTCGATTAGTGAGTAAAAGGGGTGGTGCTGGGCGGTGCTAGATAGTGTATGTAAACAGGTATGGCCCCGCCTCCAGTGCACCATAGCAGAAAAATAAAAATACCTGGGAACTAGGAAAGGTGCATTTGGAAAGCGAATAAATTGCTCTACACAATGCTGGTTTAGGGGGTCTTTTTTTAAAGGGGTTGACCCAAGTTTGAGTCATACCTCCAATCCAGCAGTTGGCCCCCACCGGTCCGATTGTATCCTGTGGTTATGGGATAACCCTCAGTGTTCTGGGTTCTTTTTATTGATGTAACTGATACAATTACAGAACATTCTAGAACATTCCGTCAGGCTGATACCTTCAGAGCCCATTGTCTGGAGCTCCCCCGCAGCCTCTCCCAGTCCCGTTCAATGAGAACAATCCACAATCGGATCATTCCGCCTGATGTCCCCGGTGGGGTAATGCCGTCCAAATTCCCCGACACCTCTGGGAAATCAAAACATCTGCTCTAAGGAAGACGCCAGAATCCCGACACAGTCTCAGCCAATCTGAAGCCGCCGCTCCTCTCCTCATTGTCTATGCCTGGGCTCCCCGGGTCCAGATGGCTGGTGCCGGGCACAGAGTGGGGGCATTTCATTAAGAGGAGCCCCCGCTGCTCCTGCCGGGGAAATGATCGTCCTGACACCCGTGATTTACAATCTTCTACATGTCTCGCCCATAGGTGGAAGACTCATAAGTGGAGGAGATGCCAGCTGGTTCCTTGGTACGTCAGACAGGACAGTCCCGGAGCCTACGAGACCTGCGGACCCGGACTGCAAGCCAGAGGTGACGTATAGGACAAATAATATACTGCAAAATACAGCACAGGGATAATACACACAGCGATGTCACAGTACAGGGGTAATACACACAGTGATGTCACAGTACAGGGATAATACACACAGCGATGTCACAGTACAGGGGTAATACACACAGCGATGTCACAGTACAGGGGTAATACACACAGGGATGTCACAGTACAGAGATAATACACACAGTGATGTCACTGTACAGGGGTAATACACACAGTGATGTCAGAGTACATGGATAATACACACAGTGATGTCACAGTACAGAGATAATACACATAGTGATGTCACAGTACAGGGATAATACACACAGTGATGTCACAGCACAGGGATAATACACACAGTGATGTCACAGTACAGGGATACTACACACAGTGATGTCACAGTACAGGGATAATACACACAGCGATGTCACAGTACAGGATAATACACACAGTGATGTCACAGTACAGGGGTAATACACACAGTGATGTCACAGTACAGGGTAATACACACAGAGATGTCACAGTACAGGGATAATACACACAGTGATGTCACAGTACAGGGATAATACACACAGTGATGTCACAGTACAGGTATAATACACACAGTGATGTCACAGTACAGGGGATAATACACACAGTGATGTCACAGTACAGGGATAATACACACAGTGATGTCACAGTACAGAGATAATACACACAGTGATGTCACAGTACAGAGATAATACACACAGTGATGTCACAGTACAGGGGTAATACACACAGTGATGTCACAGTACAGGGTAATACACACAGAGATGTCACAGTACAGGGATAATACACACAGTGATGTCACAGTACAGGGATAATACACACAGTGATGTCACAGTACAGAGATAATACACACAGTGATGTCACAGTACAGGGGTAATACACACAGTGATGTCACAGTACAGAGATAATACACACAGTGATGTCACAGTACAGGGATAATACACACAGTGATGTCACAGTACAGGGATAATACACACAGTGATGTCCCAGTACAGAGATAATACACACAGTGATGTCACAGTACAGGGATAATACACACAGTGATGTCACAGTACAGGGATAATACACACAGTGATGTCACAGTACAGAGATAATACACACAGTGATGTCACAGTACAGGGGTAATACACACAAGGATGTAATTATAAGTGGATAATGTATACATATATTTACTATCATGTTACTGTATATGTAATAAATTGTATAAAATGTTGGTAAGTAAAGCTTATGATATTACTGCTGCAGCTACCTCATGTCATGTTCTATCGTGTTACCCTATTGTCTCCTTCCATCAGTGGATGACGTGTTCCAGGTATCACCATTGTTCTAGTTGATGATGCAGGGAGTCCCTGGGACATATTCCGGGTATTCTGCTCCGTGTTGTCCTCTCTGCGACTCCTCGCCTGGTACATAGGGGGCGGCTCGTTGTTCTCCTCGGAGCTCTATAACGTTGTCGAAGAATACGTTGTAGCGGAGCGCGTTATCTGTATAATTATGGGACTTAATTGCTTTACTAAATTCCATTAAGATCTACAAGCCGTTATGTTATACAGATTACAGCGCGCAATTAAATTCTCTCATCTCCTTAATCAGGAAGGGTTTATAAAAGCTGCCGCGCCGCGTCATCCGTTCTCAGGAAACAAAAGCCGAATCCTTGTAAATGTTTACTGAGAACCTGACGATCGCGAGGAGATGGCTAGTAAATACATCTACACGCGCTGTTATATTTATATGGAATAATTAATCCACGTTATTCATTGTCATTACATCTGCTGGAGTGTGATATTCATTTTACACAGTGATGCATGATGGGAGATTCCCAGAGGGAAGGGGGGGTGGTTGGCTAAATCGCGGAGATGAAGAACCTAAAGGAAAACGGTGGGCACATCGGCAAGTCCTCGAGCAGCTACACAACCGATCGGGATGAAAAGGGATCCTCTCATGTTCCAAGTTATTCCACAATAAAGGTCAAACAACTTTGACCGGAGTCAATCACTTTCCATGGGCAAACATTCCTGAGGGTCAACTACGGTCCTACCCTCAGAATCCTTCCTGCAAGGACCCCCAGTAGGACACTATTCATACTCAATCTTAACTTACTTTCTCACTACAGTATATTTGACAGTTCTGTCCATGTGACAAATACAATGCTCAGCCGGTAGGGAATTGGTCAGACTGTATCCTTCCGGAAGGGAAAGTGGAGGTCCTACTCGGAATGAAAGTTCAAGGAGACATCAAGGAGTGTGGACAAGGTTACCGGTATTAAGCCATGGCGTGCTACGACCAGAACAACCGGCTGGTGGAGACCTCAATCTTAACTTACTTTCTCACTACGATATATTTGACCTTGGAAAAGATTTGCAAAGTAATCGAGTAGCTAAGGAGAACCTGAAGAACCTCTGGTGGAACCAAGCTCTCACACATCTAAAGGCCCCACACTGAAGATAATCAAATTTGAAGGCACCTATGGGGTTTTCTTTTTTCCAAGGGGTAGATGGAGGGTGTAGTTCCAAAACCATTGGGCCAAAAGATCTCCGGTCGAATATTGGGTGTAGGTATGAGCGGAGGAAAGATTGGTGCTATACAGTAGGCCGAGGCCCCATTTGCACTACAGGCCTCAATGTTGTCCACTTGACCGAAAAAGAGGTTCCAGGTCAGAGTTGTCTGATGAGCCGAGAACAAGTTTTGACCACAGGCTCCAAGTTCAGCAGAAGATACAACTCCTTAGAAGATGCCAAGGAAGGAAGACCTCAACCCCCACTTTCAGAAGTAGATGCTTGTGGCCTCTTCGTATGGATCTCCTTAGACGATGACTCCAGGTCGTTATGTTATAAATGTTCTTTAGAAAAGTGAGGGGTTTGAACACATCCAGGTCATGTTTGATGTGAGGAAAGAAAAGGTTTTGGATATAGCCTGTTGGTCCATCAACTATCCCACCAGGATCTTTTAGTGGTTGAGAGTTAGTTATGTTCCATCAGAAGATTAGGAGTTGATTAGCAGCCATTACGTTGCCCATTTAGCTTGAAAACATCAGAGCAAGGTCATGGATGGTTGAGTCAAGGAAAAGTTTTTGGTATAGGCCAACATTATTAATCAGAGCGTATTATGGGTATTTGATGGCCAAGCGGTGGTGTTACGATGACTTCTAGTCATGTTTATAGTCATTTACGTTTTGCTTTTATCACATTTTTTTTGTGTTTTTCCTCCATTTCTTTAGCAATCACTTGTCGTAGACAGGATGGAGCACAGTCGGACATCACTGCGTGCCTCAAACACGCTGGACCTTTACCACCGTTGACTCAGCCATGTCAGATACCGTGCCAGGATGACTGCCAGCTATCCAACTGGTCCAAATTCTCACCGTGTAATGGAGATTGTGGAGCGGTCAGGACCCGGAAACGAGCCCTTCTAGGTAGGTGTTTACAGATTACGTCATGCATGGACATGCTCCTATCAAAGTCACGACAAGTGTAAAATGTTATACATGAAGACATACGCTGATCAGATCTTGGTTCATGCTACTTAAGGTCATGGGACATGAAGGTCTCAACTGCTCAAACAGGGCACCTTATCCTCAAAACCATATACCAGTGATGGCAAACCTTTTAGACACCGAGTGCCCAAACTACAACCAAAACCCGAGTATATTTCGCAAAGTGCCGATGCGACAACCTGCTCTGTCACAGGTTTAAATTGTATAGGCACCTGAGGACACCAATACAGTAGAAAGGAGAACAAGTTTGGATCATCATTGTAGCTTCCTTCTAAGGTCTTGGGGTGCCTGGGACTGCAAGAAGCCTTAAGTCCTGTTTGGCAAACTCTAGCCTGGGGTGATACCAAGGGTGCCCATATAGAGGGCTCTGAGTGCCACCTCTGGCACCCGTGCCATAGGTTCGCCACCACTGCCATATACTATGAGCAAGGAGCTAATGATTCCCTATTAGGGACTGTGTGGTAGGTTGGCATGACTGTGTATGTAGAGTCCGTAGTCTTGGTACTCTACCTGTGTCCTCCAGGGCTTGGCATCTCTCAGCTTAGTTCTCTAGACTTTGGTACAATACTATCTAGACCTCATCGGCCCCTGGTGTCCATGCTTTTCTACTATAGTCAGTCCCATATGATGTGTGTCAGAAGTCTTCTTGCTTATCGAATGTCACCTTGTTAAAGGGGTTTGCTAGTTTCATCAACTATTAGCTTGAGCAGTATACAGAACTTCTCTTGATCTGGAGGACCTAGCATTCCCATGTGTTACACTTAAACATACGGATTCAACCATGTAATGCTCTGTTTCACCTGGAGTGGCGCTGTGGAGAAATTGAACACTTCCTGTTTCAATGTTCTATAGATTGAAGTTCTCTTTAATTGAACAGGTTATGTTATTTTTCTAACAGGTTTTGTTATTTTTAGAATTCTCAAAATTTCTTCTCTACAGGAAAGAGTAAAAAGAAAGACAAGTGTAAGAATTCCCAACTTTACCCAGTGATCGAGACGCAGTTCTGTCCATGTGACAAATACAATGCTCAGCCGGTAGGGAACTGGTCAGACTGTATCCTTCCGGAAGGGAAAGTGGAGGTCCTCCTCGGAATGAAAGTTCAAGGAGACATCAAGGAGTGTGGACAAGGTTACCGGTATCAAGCCATGGCGTGCTACGACCAGAACAACCGGCTGGTGGAGACCTCAAGATGTAACAGCCATGGTGAGTATTTTGCAGAGAGTCATCCTGTTTTCAATGGTTTATTTGAAGTTTTTTTTTCTAATTTTATATTTTTCTGATCTGTGTCAACAATTATATCAAAAGAAGTCTGTAACCGAGGGCATACCCAAAGACTCATGGGCCATAGGGCAATTGTTTAAAGGGAACCTGCCACCACATTTTCACGTATACAGCTAGTGGCAGGTTCCCATAGAGCCCTATTAACTAACTGACACCCTTCTTTTAACTAAAAATTGTTTCCCCTACATCCACATAAATTTTATCTTATATTACCTGGTATTGGAGAAGGCTCCTCCTGCTCGGCTGGCCCCTCCCATTCACTCCTCCCCATGCCTCTTCTCAGCATATCATGTAACCAGAGTGACATCATCACAGGTCCTTTAGTCTCCTAACATTAGCAAACTGTACACCATGCATACATCCGATCACATGAAATCCCAGCATGCCTGCATGGACATCTACTCCTCTCCATCTTAGTTTGCATGACAGGTTCTCTTTAAGTTTGTTTAACAAATGTAAATTTTACACAAAGAAAATAACTATTCTTCAAATGAATCATAATAATATTAACAATAACCTTAGGGATGATAATAAAATTATAAACTAGAAACAATACAATAATAATAGTAATATAAACAATAATCATAGGGATGATAATACAATTATAAAATAGTAACAGTACAATAATATTAGTAATATTAACAGTAGTCATAGGGATGATAATAAAATTATAAAATAGTAACAATACAACAATAATGGTAATATTAACAGTAATCATAGTCATAATGAATAATAAAATAATTATAAAAATAATATTGGGGATAATAACAAAATAACATTCTTATTAACAATAATGATAATAATAATATTAAAAATAATCATAGGCATAATGAATAATAAAATAATAAAAATAATCATGGGGATAATAACAAAATAACATTCTTTATTAACAACAAAAATAATAATAATATTAACCATAATCATAGCCATAAGGAATAATGAAAAATAATAATAAAAATCCTCATAATAAATAACAGTAATAACCAAAATAATACAAGTAATAACAATAAGAAAGTAATTCAGGTATAATAAACCTTATTATAACTAGTGATAATAAATAATAAAATAAATAGTCAGTAGACAACTAAATAATAATAGTAAATAAAAGTATAATAAAGATATTCATATACGAAAGATAATCATAGTAATCCAAGTAAAAATTGGATAATAAATATATTAATGTAGAACATTATTATGTATCTTCCTCTCTAGTTATTATTTTTATTCTATTATTCTATGTTTATTTTTTCCCGTCTTTCTTCCCGGCCTCCTGTACGATGTAGATAAACCCGCCGGCGCCAGCGAAACCTGTAAATAAAATTTCATCTAATATTTTGTGTCCATGGTTAGTTATTAAATAAAGCTCCGGGTGTAAGAAAAAAAAAAAAAACAAGAGGAAACGGCAAACTCGCTGTTACTGAAAATTAATTTTCTCTAATGATTTATTCGGCTGATTAAGTTGAAGTGAGCGGCGGCGGCACATGGCGACGCGCAGAGATGGAGCCCCAATTAATTATGCAGGATCCCCGTATAATTTAATGTGTGAAGCAAGTAATAAAATGTTTTATTGGATTACATGGGGAGATAGGAGCCGCTGATTTCCGGCTGATATATTACTCTCTGCTACGGAGATATGGATTTAGCAGCATCTTCATCTAGATAAGAGACGGATTCTTCTTCTTCCGAAGAATAGAGATAAAATATGGAGAAAAAAAAATTCCTGTCTCTATTATTTTACATTTTATCTATTAAGATAATCATGGAATTGCTAGAACATTCCGTGACCTCAAATAAACTCAAAACAACAAAACCCAGTAGTTTGTGATTTGAGTCTAAAATGAAGGACCTTCCCCCTTCGTCCAGGGGTGCAACAGCCATGAGGGGAGTTGAGCCTGTTGCCTCAGCCAGCACCACCTGTAGCAAGATGGGGGGGTGGTAGCATCGGGGACCTCACACACACTTGTTAAAGGGAACCTGCTATTTTAAATTACTCAACCAAAATGAATACTTCTTAAAAAATACTATAATTGAAAAGCGGTAATGGTTCCTTTCCAAGGCTGCTGTTTGTAAACTTATATGCAAACTCACCTGATGTGAGACCAGTGTTATTAATGGAGTCCTGTATATTACATTTTACTTGCATTGCCCCACCTCCTTGTTTCAGATTGACAGGTCTTACTGATAGAACATGCTGCTGTATGACACTATCATCTACCTTATGTATGTATCTGATCATACGAAATCATTGGTAAATATGCAGATAAGTTTTCCTAGATGGCACAATTAAAAATCTTCCTCTACAAGCAAGCCTTAATTGGAAAACTCCCAAAGGGAGAACTCTTACTCCCTGACACTTGAAATGACAGCAGCCTCCATGGACTTCTATACTTCCCCATCCTACATGAAGGCTGCTGTGATTTCATGTGATCAGATACATACATGGGGTAGATGTTAAAGGACATCTATCAGCAGGATCAAGGATTGTAAGCCAAGCACACTAACATACTGGTGTGTTCCCCCTCTGTCAGGATCTGCTCTTCTTCAAGCTCCCAATACCCTTGTTTTTAAGAAAAAAACAAGCTTAGACCCTGTGAGGCTCATTTGCATAATTTTAAAAATACTATTTTTGTAAAAACCCAGGCATAAGAAGCTAAAAGAAGAGTAGATCCTGCCAGAGGGGGCACACAACAGTATGTCAGCGTGCTTGGTTTACAATCCTTCATTCTCATGGTAGATGTCCTTAAATGTCACTGGTTATAGGACCTTAGATGATGTCACCCTTGTCACATGACATAAAGTGCTAAATAGTGAGGTGGCATAAGGCATGGGGAGGAGTCCTTTAGTTCATACGGCTCTATGGGAACTTGTCACTAGCTGTATGTGTGAAAAAATGTGGTGAGAGGTTCCTTTAAATACCCAATGTCAGCCTAGGTGTTAGAAATGAGGACATTAATTCTGTAGGGGGCGCTGTTCTATAGCTCCCCTCAGCAGAGCGGTTAGGTTCACCACTGCCTTCACCAACCCCTTCTCTTTAATAGTCTTTGTTCAATTGATTCCAACATAGTTTCAGTTCCTAATATGGTAATTAGACTTACTACTGTCAAGTGGGTGGCCCTGGGCTGGAGCAGACGGCATGGCCCCACCCATTTGACAATAGAAATCCAAAACTGATCATGCTGCAACAGTGAGGACTGCAAAGACAATTCTAACTATTGTAGAATCAGTGGAGCAACATCTATTAAAGGATCCAATCTTAGTAAGCGGTCCCCAATGATAAGATGTTCCCAGGCTCTCATGGACCCTCAGAAGTTTGGAAAACAATTATCGAGCTCCCCCTACCCATCTTCCCTTCTTACACTCTCCATAGATCTCTCACAGATCAGATTCCGCCTCTTCTCCTACAAGATCCTATAATTGTCTAAGATGAAGGATAAACAGAAAGGGGTCCTGCTGCCTTCAGTACCAGGAAATAACATTAACTGCTGTTTCACTGCCTTAGACCACCAGGGACATTATCATGGATGGCATGTTCCTAAACTCACAACTGGTCACCGTTACCCCACCAAAAAGAAGCATTGGGGTTCTAGGTCCCCTACTGGAATGGAGTAACAATTGATCCATTTTATTTTGTGACCGGTGGAATCCTCTGACCACAAGAGAGAAGTTGTGGTTCTAGGACAACCCTTCACTGACAATGATCCTATCCAAGGGTGTTACTTGAGAACGTGAGGTCTGGAAGCCTCAAGGAGCCCATTAGGTGCCTCATCGCTATAAGAAGAATTATAGTTGTGGGTCCAGTACAGAATCTGCATTCCATATCTCCATCTCTGCTGAGACCTCTAGCTGTAGAGAGACTCATTTATGAGCCACCTACTTTTCGGGCACCAAGGAGACCTTATCTATTGACTAAAGGTCTCCATCTTGTTGCCGATCATCCCATTTTATTCTGTTTTTTACCTCCTTCTTAGGTTACATAGAAGAAGCGTGTATAATTCCCTGCCCCTCTGACTGCAAGCTCAGCGAATGGTCCAACTGGTCTCGATGCAGCAAGTCATGCGGAAGTGGAGTCAAGGTTCGATCCAAATGGCTACGAGAGAAGCCCTACAATGGAGGGAGACCCTGTCCGAAACTGGACCATACCAATCAGGTTACTGTCATGATTTGACTTAAATTATTAAAGCGAAACCAAAACCTTGAAGGGAACCTCTCACTATTTCTGCCATCACAGCTTTCATCTTGTTGATCCATACATTAATTATTGTAAAATCACTGATTCTTTATTATGCAAATGAGCCTAAGAACTCAGAGTTAGGAAATTGAGCCAGACAGAGACTTCTCTGTTATACCTCCTATCATCATCCTCGTTCTCCTTACTTTGTGAAAAGTAGAACATTGCATTTTAAGTATATTTGATTTAGCTGCTGCTTGTGAGAGACACAGATAAGGCAGCAGCTACACAAAGTACCTGACATCCCTTCACCATCTACACTACTAGCTCCAATCCCCCATACAGCAGAGCTGCTACCTGTACTCACAGCGCACTGGCAGCACTAGCTGCCAAGAGGGCGGAGAGAGGGGAGGGGAAGCTAGTGACCTCCTGCCCCTCTCATTAAAGTGATCGCAGATCTACACAATTCGGGTCACAAGGGTACAATCATTATCTCCGTCACTGTCCTAGACCACAAGAGTTACCCCTTAACTACCATTGACCATAGTGATTGTTACCAGTAACCTACGTAGAGCTTAAGGATTATTACTTCTAGTAAAGCCTTTAATGCACTAGACCAGTGGTGGCGAACCTATGGCACGGGTGCCAGAGGCGGCACTCAGAGCCCTTTCTGTGGGCACCCGGGCCATCGCCCCAGCACACCAGACAAGACTCAAAGAATTTTCCTGCAGTTCCAAGCAACTTAAAAGATGCTGCTTCCAGTTATATTTTGATACTTACTTCGCTACTTGGGACTGTAAGAAGAGGGAGAATTAGACAGGGTCGAATTATTTTTGGAGGATCTCCTGGTAGCCCCACGATTCTCTCTGTACAGAAGGAAACTGGTAAGCAGCTAAAATTATGAAAATTTACCATCTTTCTATTGTGCTGCTGTCCTCAGGAGGCCAATATGATTGAACGTTGTTGAACAGGAAGCAATAAGTTACTGCTTTAATTTTTGATTGGCACCTCGCAATAAATAAGGGGAGTTTTGGGTTGGGCAGTTTGGGCACTCGGCTTCTAAAAGGTTCGCCATCACTGCCCTAGACCATACGAATCATTACCAGTGACCTCTTCATTACTTAAGTCCTCAAGGGATATTACTATAAAAATATAGTAACCCTTTCACTACCAAAGGCAAAGGGTTATGACCAGTAACTTCTTCACTAACATAAACCATAAGGATTATTATCAGTTACCTCTTTTTTTACTCGAGAAATACAGTTATTACTAGTAACCCCTTCACTGCCCTAGACCACTAAGGATTTGACGATACCTAGACCTATAACCCAGGTTTGACCAATAACCTAGACCACAAAGATTCTTCCCAGTCAACCGTATCCTAGACCATAAGGGTTACTTCATATAGATCCTCCACCATAAAAAAAGGATTATTATCATTTACGTCTTCACTACCCGAGACCATAAGAGTTTTTCTCATTATCTTATTCCCTAATCTAGACCATAAGTGTTATCACTAGTAACACCAGTTACCAGTATCACTACCATAGGCACAGTGGTTCTGATCGGTGACCTCTTCACCACCCTAGACCACAAGGGTTACTTCATATAGATTCTTCACCATAAACAGAAAGGATTATTATCAGTTACATCTTCACTACCCTAGACCACAAGAGTTACTCTCATTATCTTATTCTCTAATGTAGAAGTGTTATCACTAGTAACACCAGTTACCAGTATCACTACCATAGGCACAGTGGTTCTGATCCGTGACCTCTTCACCACCCTAGACCACCAGGGCTACTTCATATAGATCCTCCACCATAAACAGATACGATTATTATCATTTACGCCTTCATTACCCGAGACCACAAGAGTTTTTCTCATTATCTTATTCTCTAATCTAGAAGTGTTATCACTAGTAACACCAGTTACCAGTATCACTACCATAGACACAGTGGTTCTGATCGGTGACCTCTTCACCACCCTAGACCACAAGGGCTACTTCCAATAGATCCTTATCTCCCCCAATCTACCAGGTACATTATGACTTTCCGTCTTCTTTGATCTTCTATTTAAATAGGCAAAGATGTGATTTGTCCGTTTCTGGCAGAAGGGGCCCTCACAGGTTTATGTACAGGGGTTCACAGGAAGGTGTGAGTGTCCCTGCTGAGCTAGAGGACCATGTCCTGGACCATATCAGAAACTTCTCTGCTTCAGCTTAATAACAGCGCTCTTCACACTCCTGTCCATAGAAGAGAACTTCCTGGATCAGAACTCTGGACAACATGTCCTACCCCTCCGTCTGCAGACCCACAAGTCTCATGATCGGTGCGGCGGCGAGACTACATGTATTATAGAAGAAACATTTGAAGAAATGCCGCCATATGTCATCTGAACCTGATTTACTGTGTTATTGGCAGATGTGCTCGTCGCCCTGAGAATCCTCCTCTGGATTGTGAATTATTCATGTCCCACATTTGAATAACACATTATCATAAATATGAGATACATTACATGTGGCATTAGAGCGTCTATTAATTATGACAATCAATCAAAATGGAGCCAAATTAGAGGGGAGTCGGGGGAGCGGCCAATATAATAGAGGATTTTATAGATGTCAGCCCAGAAATGTTATATACAAACTTCTGTATGAATTTATATAGATAAGAGCAGTATTATAGTAGTTATATTCTTGTACATAGGAGGCAGTATTATAGTAGTTATATTCTTGTACATAGGGGACAGTATTATAGTAGTTATATTCCTGTACATAGGGGCAGTATTATAGTAGTTATATTCCTGTACATAGGGGGCAGTATTATAGTAGTTATATTCTTGTACATAGGGGGCAGTATTATAGTAGTTATATTCTTGTACATAGGGGGCAGTATTATAGTAGTTATATTCCTGTACATTGGGGGCAGTATTATAGTAGTTATATTCTTGTACATAGGGGCAGTATTATAGTAGTTATATTCTTGTACATAGGGGGCAGTATTATAGTAGTTATATTCTTGTACATAGGGGGCAGTATTATAGTAGTTATATTCTTGTACATAGGGGGCAGTATTATAGTAGTTATATTCCTGTACATAGGGGGCAGTATTATAGTAGTTATATTCCTGTACATAGGGGGCAGTATTATAGCAGTTATATTCCTGTACATAGGGGGCAGTATTACAGTAGTTATATTCCTGTACATAGGGGGCAGTATTATAGTAGTTATATTCTTGTACATAGGGGGCAGTATTATAGTAGTTATATTCCTGTACATAGGGGGCAGTATTATAGTAGTTATATTCCTGTACATAGGGGGCAGTATTATAGCAGTTATATTCCTGTACATAGGGGGCAGTATTATAGTAGTTATATTCTTGTACATAGGGAGCAGTATTATAGTAGTTATATTCCTGTACATAGGGGGCAGTATTATAGTAATTGTATTCCTGTACATAGGGGGCAGTATTATAGCAGTTATATTCCTGTACATAGGGGGCAGTATTATAGTAGTTATATTCTTGTACATAGGGGGCAGTATTATAGTAGTTATATTCTTGTACATAGGGGGCAGTATTATAGCAGTTATATTCCTGTACATAGGGGGCAGTATTATAGCAGTTATATTCCTGTACATAGGGGGCAGTATTATAGTAGTTATATTCTTGTACATAGGGGGCAGTATTATAGTAGTTATATTCTTGTACATAGGGGGCAGTATTATAGCAGTTATATTCCTGTACATAGGGGGCAGTATTATAGTAGTTATATTCCTGTACATAGGGGGCAGTATTATAGTAGTTATATTCCTGTACATAGGGGGCAGTATTATAGTAGTTATATTCCTGTACATAGGGGGCAGTATTATACTATTTATATTCTTGTACATAGGGGGCAGTATTATAGTAGTTATATTCTTGTACATAGGGAGCAGCATTATAGTAGTTATATTCCTGTACATAGGGGGCAGTATTATAGTAGTTATATTCCTGTACATAGGGGGCAGTATTATAGTAGTTATATTCTTGTACATAGGGGGCAGTATTATAGTAGTTATATTCTAGTACATAGGGGGCAGTATTATAGTAGTTATATTCTTGTACATAGGGGGCAGTATTATAGTAGTTATATTCCTGTACATAGGGGGCAGTATTATAGTAGTTATATTCCTGTACATAGGGGGCAGTATTATAGCAGTTATATTCCTGTACATAGGGGGCAGTATTATAGTAGTTATATTCCTGTACATAGGGGACAGTATTATAGTAGTTATATTCTTGTACATAGGGGGCAGTATTATAGTAGTTATATTCTTGTACATAGGGGGCAGTATTATAGCAGTTATATTCCTGTACATAGGGGCAGTATTATAGTAGTTATATTCCTGTACATAGGGGGCAGTATTATAGCAGTTATATTCCTGTACATAGGGGGCAGTATTATAGTAGTTATATTCTTGTACATAGGGGGCAGTATTATAGTAGTTATATTCTTGTACATAGGGGGCAGTATTATAGTAGTTATATTCCTGTACATAGGGGGCAGTATTATAGTAGTTATATTCCTGTACATAGGGGGCAGTATTATAGTAGTTATATTCCTGTACATAGGGGGCAGTATTATACTATTTATATTCTTGTACAAAGGGGGCAGTATTATAGTAGTTATATTCTTGTACATAGGGAGCAGCATTATAGTAGTTATATTCCTGTACATAGGGGGCAGTATTATAGTAGTTATATTCCTGTACATTGGGGGCAGTATTATAGTAGGTATATTCCTGTACATTGGGGGCAGTATTATAGTAGTTATATTCTTGTACATAGGGGGCAGTATTATAGTAGTTATATTCTTGTACATAGGGGGCAGTATTATAGTAGTTATATTCTTGTACATAGGGGGCAGTATTATAGTAGTTATATTCTTGTACATAGGGGGCAGTATTATAGTAGTTATATTCCTGTACATAGGGGGCAGTATTATAGTAGTTATATTCTTGTACATAGGGGGCAGTATTATAGTAGTTATATTCTTGTACATAGGGGGCAGTATTATAGTAGTTATTTTCTTGTACATAGGGGGCAGTATTATAGTAGTTATATTCCTGTACATAGGGGGCAGTATTATAGTAGTTATATTCTTGTACATAGGGGGCGGTATTATAGTAGTTATATTCTTGTACATAGGGGCCAGTATTATAGTAGTTATATTCTTGTACATAGGGGGCAGTATTATAGTAGTTATATTCCTGTACATAGGGGGCAGTATTATAGTAGTTATATTCTTGTACATAGGAGGCAGTATTATAGTAGTTATATTCCTGTACATAGGGGGCATTATTATAGTAGTTATTTTCTTGGACATAGGGGGCAGTATTATAGTAGTTATATTCTTGTACATAGGGGCAGTATTATAGCAGTTATATTCTTGTACATAGGGGGCAGTATTATAGTAGTTATATTCTTGTACACAGGGGCAGTATTAAAGTAGTTGTATTCTTGTAAATAGGGGGCAGTATTATAGTACATATATTCTTGTACATACGGGGCAGTATTATAGTAGTTATATTCCTGTACATAGGGGGCATTATTATAGTAGTTATTTTCTTGGACATAGGGGGCAGTATTATAGTAGTTATATTCTTGTACATAGGGGCAGTATTATAGCAGTTATATTCTTGTACATAGGGGGCAGTATTATAGTAGTTATATTCTTGTACATAAGGGGCAGTATTATAGTAGTTATATTCTTGTACATAGGGGGCAGTATTATAGTAGTTATTTTCTTGTACATAGGGGCAGTATTATAGTAGTTATATTCTTGTACATAGGGGGCAGTATTATAGTAGTTATATTTCTGTACATTGGGGGCAGTATTATAGTAGTTATATTCTTGTACATAGGGGCAGTATCATAGTAGTTATATTCTTGTACATAGGGGCAGTATTATAGTAGTTATATTCTTGTACATAGGGGGCAGTATTATAGTAGTTATATTCTTGTACATAGGGAGCAGTATTATAGTAGTTATATTCTTGTACATAGGGGGCAGTATTATAGTAGTTATATTCATGTACATAGGGGGCAGTATTATAGTAGTTATATCCCTGTACATAGGGGGCAGTATTATAGTAGTTATATTCCTGCACATAGGGGGCAGTATTATAGTAGTTATATTCTTGTACATAGGGGGCAGTAATATAGTAGTTATATTCCTGTACATAGGGGGCAGTATTATAGTAGTTATATTCTTGTACATAGGGGGCAGTATTATAGTAGTTATATTCTTGTACATAGGGGGCAGTATTATAGTAGTTATATTCTTGTACATAGGGGGCAGTATTATAGTAGTTATATTCTTGTACATAGGGGGCAGTATTATACTAGTTATATTCTTGTACATAGGGGGCAGTATTATAGTAGTTATATTCTTGTACATAGGGGGCAGTATTATAGTAGTTATATTCTTGTACATAGCGGGCAGTATTATAGTAGTTATATTCCTGTACATAGGGGGCAGTATTATAGTAGTTATATTCTTGTACATATGGGGCAGTATTATAGTAGTTATATTCTTGTACATAGGGGGCAGTATTATACTAGTTATATTCTTGTACATAGGGGGCAGTATTATAGTAGTTATATTCTTGTACATATGGGGCAGTATTATAGTAGTTATATTCTTGTATATAGGGGGCAGTATTATAGTAGTTATATTCTTGTACATAGGGGGCAGTATTATAGTAGTTATATTCTTGTACATAGCGGGCAGTATTATAGTAGTTATATACCTGTACATAGGGGGCAGTATTATAGTTTTAAGGTGTATAAATCTTGTACCTGCTAATGGCTGTGGTATTATATGCATAGTGACAGTATTACACTATAGTTGATCACTGCTGAGAATCTCTGTACAGTTATTATTGTGCATTGACTGTAGTTGCAGTTATCCTGGGAACAGTAGGCGACTGTCTTGGGATTTGTTGTCTATGTTCTCACCTTCTTTTCTGTATTATTTTGCTCACTGTTCTATTACAATACAATATGTTGGAAGCAATTGATCAAAATGATGAACTTCTAATATACAACACAACTAATGAGCCTTTTCCCGCAGTCTCTTTCCATCGAGACCCAGACCTGTATCTCTACTGCCCTCTGGAGACAATATAATTCATGTAGAATGTATTTTTTTATTACTGTACTTGTTCTAAGGAAATATTATTCAAGTTATTGTGTAAATGATGACAATTTATTTTTTCACACTCTGTGTATTTACTTGAAAGTGCTCCCGATGTTTATTATGAACATACCCTTTAATCCTTAAAGGAAACCAGTTGAGAGATTTTCACTAATAAGCCTAATAACAAGTTCCCTTAGCCTATACTAACACTGTTTTTAACTAAAAAAAAAGTGCATAGTTCCTATCCCCAGAAAATCAAGTTTGTATGCCTACCTGGCATCCTGCCTGAAGGAGCAGGGTATCCCAAGGGTGCGTGCTATCATGCAAGGCACTGCGTCTCCCACCTTCTGTCTGCTCTCCCCCCCTCCTCCGGGGATAAATGTGGTGCACAATCTTTCTGCGCACTATAACGCCCCTTTCAGTGCAGAAATTTGTGTTGCATCGGGAATAGTGCAGCCGAAACACAAACGTGTCACATGCGACATATATGTGGGGCAGACACTTTATAAATACATGTACAAGCAGTTTGCACATAAAAGACTGTGCAAAGTTCAACCGAAAACTGGCGCACTGGCCCACTGTGTGCACAAGCCGTGGCGCAGAAGCCGTGGTACATATCCCCCAATGTTTCTAAGAAATTTCCAATAAGACGCCGTGAGGCACAAAATTAAGGAGACATTCTCTAAACAAGTAACTGTTTGCTGTATTGTATTATAGGGTGTTATGTGATGATTTAGTAGATTCTTTTTACTTATTTATATTTTAACCTTATTTTTCTCTTTTTTTTCCCCTCTTTCGCACCCCCCGGGGCTCCTCAGGCTCAGGTAAGAACAAGTTCACATTTCTAGATTTATTCTTATTGATCAGCTTTCTAACTTATACACTTCTGTGTTACATGACCCTTCCCCCCCACCGTACGTCAGTGGGTTCTCCTGCGGGATCTCGTTACAATGTTTCAGTTACTTTTTCACAAGAGTCTTCACAGCATTCTGTAGAATTCCTGCACTGGCTCAGAGCTTCATTACAGATGATATAAGGGAAGACGGGGGTCACATACATGAATACATTATATTATATCTGTTCATAATATAAAGTGTAACTCTATGGGGGTCATTTATATTATATTATATCTCTACATGATTAGAGATGAATAAATCAATCAAGAGTCGATTCAATGAAGCTTTGCCAGAGCTTTTCAGAAGATTTGGTTTGGGTCCGAATCAAATAGTTCTGAACCGAATGCTCCGATTGCTCTGGAAATTGATCTGTAAACCCCTCTAGTCCTCTAATTATGATTTATTGATTTATTTTTTATAAAATTGTCCATCTCATTGGGGGTCATTTATCTAATCTCTGTTGGTTTTTGAAACATTCGTTACAAATGTCTCAAAAATGTTGCACAAATGTCTCAAGTCATTTCTTTCCACTTTCTAACTTTTCCTTAAAGGACATCTATCACCAGATCAAGGATTGTAAGCCCAGCACCCTGACATACTGGTGTGCGCCCCCTCCGGCAGGATCTGCTCTTCTTTTGGTTTCTTATGCCCTTGTTTTTAAGAAACATGGGCTTTAAGAATTATGCAAATGAGCCTGAGGGGCTCAAGGCATCAATAATTCCTATGGAGCCTGGAGCCCCCAGACTCATTTGCATAATTTTAAAAGCTTACAAAAAAGGGCAAAAGAAGCTAAAAGAAGAGCAGATCTTGACAGAGGGGGCGCACACCAGTATGTACAATCCTTGATCTGTTTAGTCTGGAGTTTTTTGCACTCAATACCCCATTGTGTTCATTGTCTGCAATTTTGTTTCATTAGGGTAAGAATTGGGGTTAATGGTAATGTAAAATGTATTTTATAAAAAAAAAAATCATTGTTTTAGGGGATAAGAGGGGATTATACTCCAATTTCCAGTACAATTATAGCAACATTAATTCACCCAGAAAAAAAATCTGTTTCAATTTGGTGTCTGATTCCTACTGAACCTACCAATCAATGAAGAGATTCTATTGTCTCTTAACATAATATATAGAGTAACTGTACCCATTATATTATGTTATATATGATCATCACACATTCAACCTGTAATACTCCGCTTAGATTTGTTATCCACGGCCTCCTTCCTTCTAAAATCAACTTTTATCATTATGCTAATGAGCCGGAAGTGCTCTGGGGGCGTTGCCAGAGCCCCTCTCTTCTGATTCATTATCATTATTTTAAAAGTTGATACTATATGAGCTTTTTTTTTATATATAAGAAGATTGTCACAGACCCGGTGCCTGGATCTACAAGTAATGTCCCTGGTTTATCAGGATGGGTTCCGATGGGTGATCTCCTTTGACTCCCATTATGTTTGCAGCTAATGATTCCCATAGACATCTAATAATGCATCAGGACCTGCTGCTCCAAAAAATAAAGGGAGAAGGACCCTCATTATCACGTGTACAGGGTATAACAATTATACTATGGACAATCCCTTTAATAGACATTCCTCCTGTACTATGTAGGTCCCCAGGAATGATTGCAGGTGGTCCCTGTGTCCAATCTGGTCAACTGGAAACCAGAGAAGGGTCTCCCCTAAAAAGACCCCACTGTAGGGGTGAAAGAAGATTTGGACACTCTCCTGCCTAGTGATAGATAATTCTGTGATTCCTCTGTAATTCATCCTGGAAATATATATCAGAGAATTCTAGAAATATTATTAACTTTATTTGTATTATATTTTGTGTTATTCGAATGGCCGAGGATGTGATTGAGTGGGGACATTATTATGTGTCTGATAACGGGAATATCTGGGAATAATGTGATATTTGAGAGGCTGCGGATCACGTTACAATATGAAATAACCTCCAGGCGTCAGGGAAGCTTTTACCTGCAGACGTCCCGTGTCACCCGAGAAGACATAGGGGACGATCAGTAATCTGATCATTGCATCTTCCCAGAATTCATATGCCGTCCCACAATGCATTGCTGCACTAACTAATCCATACATTGCTCTGGGGGCTGCAGGTATACGAGGTGGTCCCGTGTCACAGCGACTGCAACCAGTACGTGTGGATCACAGAACCCTGGAGCGTATGTAAAGTCACCAATGTGGATCTCAAGCAGAACTGTGGAGAAGGAGTCCAGACCAAGAAAGTCAGGTAAAGGGCATTTACTTAAAGGGAACCTCCCATGAGAAGTGGATCTGATGGTGGATTCCTCCTGCTGCCTCTGCCCTAATCTGTAATTTAATAATCCTGTGATCGAACTTGTTAAAAACTTTATTTTAGTAATATGTAAATTAGCTGCAGAGGCTACTGGGGCGTGTCCTAGCCTGGCCGAGCCCTGGGAGCTAAGGCTTCTCCACGCCCCAGGAGCCTCTGCTAATTTTTGTTAATCAGGGGGTAGAAATGTATAAAAAAAGGTCATTGATAGGTCTCTATGAGAAGGTAACAATGTTGTAAGTCATTTCTGTGCTACTTGAGCGGCGCTTGGCTTGTTCAGCAGCACAACCTGCTGGTCACAGGTGTTATTGCAGTGGCTGCACACAGACTCTCTGTAATGTTACAATGTATATATATGTACATTCCATGTTATCAGATGCATGCAGAACACGGTGGATGGTCCTGCAGATGTTGTAGAAGACTATCTATGCGAGCCCGAAGAGATGCCTCTAGGAGCCCGCAACTGCAAGCTGCCCTGTCCTGAAGATTGTGTCATGTCAGAGTGGAGTGAATGGAGCAAGTGTCCCCTGGTAAGAAACATCATCAAATAATTTGTCTCCAACGTGTCTCATGTGTCACTTGTATTACTTAGGGTACATTCACATTCGTTCTACTCAGATTCCCATATATTCAACTTTATGTTATATATATATATATATGTTTATAGCGAGTCAGGTGGGCGTGGTCTCCTGGGGCTGAATCCAGCAGCTCCTCCCCATGCTTTCTCTGCATGCAGCAGTAATGTCATGTGACCAGAATGACTTCATCACAGGTCCTTTAGCTTCCTAACATTAGCCAACTGTACACCAAGTATATATCTCATGAAATCCCAGCATATCATATCACATGAAATCACAACAGTCTGCATGGAGAGGAGTAGAAGTCCTTGCAGGCATGCTGTGATTTTTATTTGGTCAGATATGTGCATGGGGTACAGTTTGCTAATGCTAAGAGGCTAAAGGACCTGTAATTATGTCACCTTGGTCACATGACATTAAACCACACCCCAACTTGCTCTATAGGTCCCTAAATACCAGGCAAGTTGTAACTCTGATTTTATGGGGATCTTAGGGGAACAATTTTTACCTAAAATAAGGGGGTCAGATAATTTCTAGGGCTCTATAGGAACCTGTCACTAGCTGTATTTGTGAAAAATGTGGTGACAGGTTCCCTTTAAAACTGCAGCTTGCAGAAAAACTTTGCACTTCTCTTCAATTTCCGATGAAGCGCCAGTGTGAATACGCAGCTCTACTATGGAGCACCTGATGATATGTAGCATTTTGCAGTGTAAGCTGCGCAGCGCTGGTCTCATTGTCCTCCTGAATATTCAGTTCCTCTTCTACATTGGGTGAAGGCAGTAATGAGGTGTCAGACAGTGGCTGCGCGGCAGAATACTAATTATTACAGGTCCATCATGGTGGAGGCTCATTAGTATGGAAATAAGGTAGCGGCGTCTGGGCGACGGACGGGATATTAGATTAACGAAGACAAATATAGATTGTAATAACCTGTAAAAAAAAAAAAATTATATTTAAAAAAAAAATTCCTAAGGATTTTTTTATTTATTTTACAAGATTATTAAAGGGGCCCTGTGCTTAAAGGGTTTTTTTTTTTTTACAAAATGGTGACCTGTTATCTGTAGAAAATTGTATTAGTATGGTAACTGTTTGGTTTCCCTACAGCTCCCCCAGAGGGGAAATTAGGTATTACACAGTGCCTATTCTTACTAATGCCTGTGACAGGACTGGTCCTTCAAAAGAGACTCTGCTCTGTGAATACTCTGTGAATATTTCAATTAATATATAATACAATCAATTAAGTTAAAATTGTTTGCCCATGAAAGAAAGTTCTCAAATTTTAATCCCCTAGTGATGATTACACAATAAAGATAATTTTGCCCTATAACTTTACATTTTTACAAAGTTTTAATTATTTCTTAGCTCCTATTACTCAGTGATGGTCAGTGTAAGATTCCAGAGTGTGGGTGGGGACTCTCTGAGCAGACACTTCATGATCCCTCTGTGCTGTGAGATGCTGTGTGCTGACAATGTGCTTAGATTATCAGGATACAGGGTTTTTCTACACTTGTCTTTAGCTTCTGTACATTCTACTAGTATTTGAAAGAGAGATGAGAGATCAGAGATGATGCGATCGATGAGATGGATAAACACACAATGACTCTCAGCGTTGCTACATCTTGACTATAACATACGCAGTCAGCTCTGCTATATGCCTCACTCCCGGATAGAGACCTAATCTTATCTGTAGCTTGTAGACTAAGTCTATTTACACTGCTGCTTGTCGACAAGAAGTGCCTGTGTCTGGGCTGGTCTTATAATGCAGGGGGGAGGGGCAGGAGGCAGAGAGTAGTGTGCAGATAGGAGAAGCTATTTATGAAAAGAATTTGTCCTGTGCGACCCTAAATTATAGAAGATTTATGGTCGTATCCCAGGGCAACAAAAATTGTATACACTGATAGAGACAGGTTGGAATTGTATCTGTGAAATGCTGCATTTTTGTTAATAACAGTGAATTAGAGAATGTGATATTTTGTTATCCTGAGTATATTTAGGAATCTTGTCTTTGTGGGAATATCCCTTTAAATTGCACCAAAACTACATTTTTTTACTGGAACTGGAAGTTCTCATAATACAGAGCAGAGGAAATCGCCATAATGCGGATAATTAAAATATGACAGTGAAGTTGCACACTTGGCAAAACAGCGAGATCCTGTCTGGGAGATCTTCATTATTTTGTAAATGTGGTCCCGTCCCCATAATGACATGTTTAGTATTTTAATTCTCCGCTCGCGCCTCGGTTTGCTGTTTGCTTAATTTGCTTAATTTGCTTTGTCTAATATGTGATGTCTGTTTGCAGAGGCAGAAAAAAAAGCGCCCGATAAATGAGAGCCCCGGTACGTCTGCCATGTAAACAGTATATTTAGGGTTAATTCTGATCATAGGGGTTAATGTTTTGCAGCCATGTGACGGGACCAGCTTCAGAGAGCGGTCAGCAGCGCCCATAAGACAGGCAGCGGAGGGGAAAGCCTGCCACCCCGCCACCGAGAGCGAACCCTGTGTCCTCAACAAGAACTGCTTCCACTATGAATACAATGTAACAGGTAGGAGGAGGTGATATGTCCTGTTACATCCTGTATTATACCCCAGAGCTGCACTCACTATTCTGCTGCTGGTGCAGTCACTGTGTACATACATGACATTACTTATCCTGTACTGATCCTGAGTTACATCCTGTATTATACCCCAGAGCTGCACTCACTATTCTGCTGCTGGTGCAGTCACTGTGTACATACATGACATTACTTATCCTGTACTGATCCTGAGTTACATCCTGTATTATACTCCAGAGCTGCACTCACTATTCTGCTGGTGGTGCAGTCACTGTGTACATACATGACATTACTTATCCTGTACTGATCCTGAGTTACATCCTGTATTATACCCCAGAGCTGCACTCACTATTCTGCTGCTGGTGCAGTCACTGTATATACATGACATTACTTATCCTGTACTGATCCTGAGTTACATCCTGTATTATACTCCAGAGCTGCACTCACTATTCTGCTGCTGGTGTAGTCACTGTGTACATACATGACATTACTTATCCTGTACTGATCCTGAGTTACATCCTGTATTATACCCCAGAGCTGCACTCACTATTCTGCTGCTGGTGCAGTCACTGTGTACATACATTACATTACTTATCCTGTACTGATCCTGAGTTACATCCTGTATTATACCCCAGAGCTGCACTCACTATTCTGCGGCTGGTGCAGTCACTGTGTACATACATGACATTACTTATCCTGTACTGATCCTGAGTTACATCCTGTATTATACTCCAGAGCTGCACTCACTATTCTGCTGCTAGTGCAGTCACTGTACATACCTGACATTACTTATCCTGTACTGATCCTGAGTTACATCCTGTATTATACTCCAGAGCTGCACTCACTATTCTGCTGCTGGTGCAGTCACTGTGTACATACATGACATTACTTATCCTATACTGATCATGAGTTACATCCTGTATTATATCCCAGAGCTGCACTCACTATTCTGCTGCTGGTGCAGTCACTGTGTACATACATGACATTACTTATCCTGTACTGATCCTGAGTTACATTCTGTATTATACCCCAGAGCTGCACTCACTATTCTGCTGCTAGTGCAGTCACTGTACATACCTGACATTACTTATCCTGTACTGATCCTGAGTTACATCCTGTATTATACTCCAGAGCTGCACTCACTATTCTGCTGCTGGTGCAGTCACTGTGTACATACATGACATTACTTATCCTGTACTGATCATGAGTTACATCCTGTATTATATCCCAGAGCTGCACTCACTATTCTGCTGCTGGTGCAGTCACTGTGTACATACATGACATTACTTATCCTGTACTGATCCTGAGTTACATCTTGTATTATACTCCAGAGCTGCACTCACTATTCTGCTGGTGGTGCAGTCACTGTGTACATACATGACATTACTTATCCTGTACTGATCCTGAGTTACATCTTGTATTATACTCCAGAGCTGCACTCACTATTCTGCTGCTGGTGCAGTCACTGTGTACATACATGACATTACTTATCCTGTACTGATCCTGAGTTACATCCTGTATTATACTCCAGAGCTGCACTCACTATTCTGCTGCTGGTGCAGTCACTGTGTACATACATGACATTACTTATCCTGTACTGATCCTGAGTTACATCTTGTATTATACTCCAGAGCTGCACTCACTATTCTGCCGCTGGTGCAGTCACTGTGTACATACATGACATTACTTATCCTGTACTGATCCTGAGTTACATCCTGTATTATACTCCAGAGCTGCACTCACTATTCTGCTGCTGGTGCAGTCACTGTACATACATGACATTACTTATCCTGTACTGATCCTGAGTTACATCTTGTATTATACTCCAGAGCTGCACTCACTATTCTGCTGCTGGCGCAGTCACTGTGTACATACATGACATTACTTATCCTGTACTGATCCTGAGTTACATCTTGTATTATACTCCAGAGCTGCACTCACTATTCTGCTGCTGGTGCAGTCACTGTGTACATACATGACATTACTTACCCTGTACTGATCCTGAGTTACATCCAGTATTATACTCCAGAGCTGCACTCACTATTCTGCTGCTGGTGCAGTCACTGTGTACATACATGACATTACTTATCCTGTACTGATCCTGAGTTACATTCTGTATTATACCCCAGAGCTGCACTCACTATTCTGCTGCTGGTGCAGTCACTGTGTACATACATGACATTACTTATCCTGTACTGATCCTGAGTTACATCCTGTATTATACTCCAGAGCTGCACTCACTATTCTGCTGCTGGTGCAGTCACTGTACATACATGACATTACTTATCCTGTACTGATCCTGAGTTACATCTTGTATTATACTCCAGAGCTGCACTCACTATTCTGCTGCTGGTGCAGTCACTGTGTACATACATGACATTACTTATCCTGTACTGATCCTGAGTTACATCTTGTATTATACTCCAGAGCTGCACTCACTATTCTGCTGGTGGTGCAGTCACTGTGTACATACATGACATTACTTATCCTGTACTGATCCTGAGTTACATCCTGTAAATCTTTTATTTTATATATAAAAATGAAAAACATTACAACAATAAACATAAATCAAGCCATAACTTCTGGCAAAACAAAACAATAATAATAATAACAAAACAATAATACAAACTAAAAGAGACTTACGAAAATCTCCTGGCCCAGCCACACACACACCACACAATCAGCATTATAAAACAAAACCTTCACCCAATCCCACCACCTAATTTTTTTTTATTTATTTATTTATTTATTTTTTTTTTTTTTCCATAAATAACTAAAGAATACACAGCAAAAAAAAGACAAACAGGAAATAAAAACATTAAATATAACTAACTAAATCCCACGCCCATCACCCTCCCACCCAGACACTGGTCTAACGTCCAAAGTTCGCGCTATATAGTCCAGACCAGTGCCCAGGATCATATTGTCCAAATCCCGTCCACCCCCCTCCCAACCTAACACCCTAACACCAACACCCCAAAAACCAACCAAGCTATATACACATTAACTATAACTACATAAATACACAATGTACACAAAATACAAACACATTAAACATATCAACATAACAAACCAACCAACCACATAAAGCCCAGGTTCGGCGCCTGCAAGCCCCTACATCTCTATATGTTCATAACACAAAACAAAAATCTACAGTGTCAGCTTCAGCCCAACACCAGGAGAGGAGATGACAGACTAAGGGACACTAAAGGAGAACCCCCTCCAAAGGAGAGAGGCCCTCCCCGTGCCCAGCCTCTCATACTCCAGAGAGCGCACCTTCACCAGGTCACCCAGAATGTTCCTAACCACCTCATCCACCGGGAGGATTTTACGCTGCGTCGATACTAAACACCGTGCGTTCCACGTGTGGTACCTGACCACTAGGCTAACTAGGAATAACGTGCATCGGTCCCGGCCACCCAGGCCTCTGAATGCTCCATAGGCCCACTCCGCATAGGAGAGACCGGCCAACCCGGGCCAATGGATGGAAGCGCCCACCCGGTTGTACACCTCTGTGTTAAAGGGGCACTGAAGCAGGAAGTGGTCCATGCTCTCCAGCAGACCACCGCACTCCTCCCGGGGACAACCCCTTTCCTCAGAACTCCTACACTTCAGATTGTCCCTCACACACAGCTTTCCATGGAAGCAGCGCCAAGTCAAGTCCCAAAACTTCAAGGGGATCCTGATGGAATTCAAAAGACCTAAACCCACCCCAAGATCCCGACTTGGGCAATCCCTGAGGGCCAGAGGCTTCTGGAAATGGGTCAACAGAACCCTTTTGTCAAGGACTTTCCTCGACATGGTCCTGATCTCCCACATTCCCAGACCCCACCGGCGAATCACCTTCAGAACCGGGGTAGCGTAAGCCGGAAGATGCCCATGCGGTGTACGGAGATCCTTCACTCGCCCTCCTGTCTCCCATTCCTGGAAGAAAGGCCGAAACCATCCCCTGCAGGAGTATACCCACGGAGGAGCCCTCTCTTTCCAGAGGTTTGCTACATTGATCTTAAGAAAGGTATTCACTAGGAACACCACAGGGTTGACCATACACAACCCTCCTTGTCTCCTCGTGCGGTAAGTAACCTCCCTCTTGATTAGGTTCAGCCTATTCCCCCATAACAGCTGGAAGAACAGACTGTACACCCGAGTCCAGAGGGGTTCTGGCAACATGCACACACTGCCCAGATATATCAGCAATGGGAGCAGGTAAGTTTTAATCAAGTTCACCCTTTCCCTGAGGGTCAAAGACCAACCCTTCCACTGGTCCACCTTCTGGGCGGCGATCTTAAGCCTGCCGTCCCAGTTTTGCATGGGGTAATCCCCCTGGCCGAATTCGATGCCGAGAACTTTGGCAGAGTCTTGGGGCCCTGGAAGAGTGTCCGGGAGATCAAAGCCTGGACCTCCCTCTCCCAGCCAGAGACTCTCACACTTATCCTGGTTGATCTTGGACCCAGAAGCCTCTGAGTAGCGGTCAACTTCTGACATCACCCATTGCGCCTCCCCTCTCGAGGACACAAAAACAGTGACGTCATCGGCATACGCTACCACCCTTAGAGTGGCTTCCGGTGCCGCCCGGTCCATCCCGACTCCCACCAACGGCCCACGATCAACCCTCCTAAGGAATGGGTCAATCGCGAACACGTACAGTAGTGGGCTCAGAGGACAACCCTGGCGAACACTAGACCCAACCTCAAAAGAGCGGCCAATCCAACCGTTCACAAGCGGGAAACTCTCTGCCCCTGCGTACAAAACTTTCAGCCAATTGACAAACCCACCCGGCAGGCCATACCTCAGAAGGACAGACCAGAGGTACTCGTGGTTAACCCGATCAAACGCTTTTGCCTGATCCAAGGACAGCAAGTACCCCTTCCAGTTACCAGCCCTGCCCTGTTCCACTGCCTCCCGGACACAAAGCACAGCACTAAATGTACCGCGGCCTGGAACAGAGCAGTGCTGGGTCCCCGAAAGGAGCCGGGGTGCAAACTGCACCAGCCGATTAAACAGCACCTTTGCCAAAACCTTTCTGTCCGTATTGAGAAGCGCTATGGGACGCCAGTTCTCAATACGAGATCGGTCCTTACCCTTTGACAGGATGATCAGGGCTGACCTCCTCATTGACTTCGGCAGAGCGCCCGAGGAAAGACACTCATTGAATACCTCAGTCAAGAGGGGAACCAAGGCGTCCTTAAAGGTCTTATAAAACTCGGATGTTAAGCCATCCGGACCCGGCGATTTCTTGAGGGCGAGCCCTTCAATCGCCCGGCTGACTTCCTCTTCCCTAATCATCTCTGTCAAAACATCAAGAGAGGGGTCTACTCCTGGCTCAGGGACAGTTTCAGCCAGGAAAGCCGACATCACATCCCGATCTAGATCCTTCCTGCCCAAGAGGTGCGAGTAGAAGGATCTGACGACCTCCAGAATCCCTGATCTGGACCTTTTCAGGGATCCCGTACTGTCAACCAGTCCCGTGACAACTTTACCATTCACTGACATCTTGCAGTTTCTGTAAGGGTCGGGCGAGCGGTATTTCCCGTAATCCCTCTCAAAAACCAAAGATGCGTGTCTATCGTACTGACACCTCTTCAGCAAGGATTTCACTCTGGAGATGTCCTCACGACTACCTCCAGTCGAGACGAGATGCTCGAGTTTCCTCCTCAGGCCCTGATACAGGCGGTACCTGTCCAGGCTCCTGAGGCTCGAGAGCTGGCGGAAGAATCTCGCCACCCTTTTCTTGAGCATCTCCCACCACTCTGACTTACTGCTACAAAGGCCCAGCAATGGTACCTGGCTCTGAAGAAAGTCCTCAAAGGATTGTCTGATCTCCGCTTCTTCCAGGAGAGACAAATTGAGCTTCCAGTAGCCTCTTCCCATCCGGGGGGTCTCTGTAACATTCAGAGAAAACAAAATTAGACAGTGATCGGAGAACTCCACCTCAACAACGGACACTGGTGAAGAAATGGCTTCCTCCTTTAAATAAAACCTGTCTATTCTAGACCTGCAGCTACCCCTATAATAGGTGAACCCCGCGTGGCCTGGGGTGTGCCGGATGTGGACATCCACCAGGCGAGCCTCACTAGCTATGCTATTAAGAGCGACGCTATCATAAGTCAGCTTGTCTCTGGAACCTCCCCTATCCTGGGACCTCGTGACAGCATTGAAGTCCCCTCCAAAGACCACCTGCCGACTTGTAAAAAGGTAGGGCTTGATCCTCATAAAGAGACACTTCCTGTCCCACTTGGACTGGGGACCATAGATGTTAATTAGGCGAAGTTCTTGTCCCTTCATGAGGACATCCAGGATCAGGCACCTCCCCATTTCTAACTCAATAACTCGTCGGCATTCTACCGGTGCGGTAAAAAGGACCGCCACTCCGCTATACGGCTCGGCCGCAAGAGACCAATAGGAAGGCCCGTGTCTCCATTCCCTCTTAGCTTTATACACGGCCGCCAAATCTGGCAGCCTGGTCTCCTGCAAAAATAAAATGTCGGCTTCAACGCGGCCGAGAAAATCAAAGGCCGCAAATCTAGCCGCATCAGACTTAATGCTGGCGACATTAATGGACGCCAGCGTCAACGGAGTGGGTGCCGCCATCATGAGTGATTGAGTTAGACGGCTTTTTTCTTACTACCTCCCTTCCCTCTACTGTCCTCTGAGGATGATCCCTTTTCCCTTTTCCCTTCAGAATTGGGGCAACTTCTTTTTAACGAAATCGAGGTGTCCATGTTATTACTGGCCCCCAAGGACCCACCCGGACCACCCTCTCCTTCGTCCTTGTCTCCTGACTCTGAGTCAGTCTCCCACTCTGAGGACCCAGCATCCCCAGAGGATAGAGACTCAGCGCCCCCTGCAGGCTGCTCCGCCGCCACCTCCAGAACCCCACCCTCAGCCTCTCCTTCCGAGGAGGCGATCTCATCGAGGGTGAGGAACTGGTTGGAAAGCTCAACCAGAGGGGAGGAAGTTTTCCCTTCCTTAGGTACCTTAGATGCGCCGCGTTTTTTCTTTTTCTGCTTGCGCTTATTTTCTAGCCAAATCCTGTTATCCTCATCCATACTCTCATATTGGGAGGACGTGGAGGACATGGCACCTTTCTCGCGCTCCATCCCCCTGACCTCCTCATCCAACTCATCATCCCTCAGGGCCTCAGTAGCAAGACCAGCCTCTGAGGAAGGACCAAGGGTCACCCCAGCAGACTGAGGCTTCTCCAGTTCTCTCCCTTTTTGTCTGGCTTCAAGCCGCCTTAACTGAGAAGGCGACTTCTTCTTACTTTTCTTCACAGGCCCCTCAGCTCCTCCACCTCTGCTGGTACCTTCCCCAGCAGAAGCAACCTCATGGCTCTCCTCCACTGGGGTCACAACCGCATTGGCAAAGGAGCGAGGACAACGGCTGAAAGGGTGACCGAGCTCACCACACAGGTTACACCTAATGTCCTTACAGGATGCAGCGAGATGACCTAGCCCACCACACAAAGCGCACTTCTGCACTTGGCAGCTGGCGCTAAAGTGTGTGGGGTCACCGCACCTGTGACAGACCTTCGGCTGCCCCTGGTAGAAAATCAGGATTCTGTCTCGCCCAAGAAAGGCTGAAGAGGGAATGTGGGCGACTGTGCCGCCTGAACACTTCAACTTCATCATGAAGGTCCAGGCCCCAGACCAAATGCCAAATTCATCGCGGTTTTTCTGCGGTACCTGTACAACCTCACCATAACGACTGAGCCAAGTCATGATGTCCATGCAAGAAAGTGACTCGTTACGGGTCAAAACGGTCACCTTCTTGACTGCGTTTTGGCGAGACACTGCTTGCACAGCAAAGTCTCGCCATGCGGGCTCGTTCTTTGCCAGCTCATAATTCGACCAGAAGAGCTCTAAGCCCTCCGGCCGAACAAAGCTGACATCGAACTCCGGAGTACCATAAGGATGTATCAGGGCAAAGATGTCACTAGCCCTGAAGTTCATCCTCAGGAGGAGCTCCACCACCCTTGACCTGGGTGGGCATGCGTCACTGCCCCTCCAGCGAAGACGAACCACATTCCTACGGGCAGCTCCGGGCCCGGTTGTGGGTAAAGACCACACAGTCTCTCCCCCCCTTTTCTCTTGGAAGGCTGCCAGGCCATGCCTGTCTGTCCAGAAGGACAGATCAACATCTCTCCCCTCTACATTGATTGACTTTTCCCCTCTCCTGAGAGCCTCCAGAAGACGCCTTTGCAAAACGCTATTCCCAGAGCCAGGAGACAAGGAGTTAACCCCACTTGCCCCAGCGGTGACACTCGCATAGCTCCTTATGGGAGCGGCCACCACTGGGGGTGCAGATGGTCCAGCACTCATACCAGGATCCCCCCCATCACCATTCACCACCCCCACATTCACCACACTATGTACATTACTGCCTCGCTTCCTTGCATCACTCACACCAGCTGGGCCAGGAAGACCTGGGGTTGCCTCGGCGTCACTGGACACAGGGGGTAGAGCCACCTCCATAGCTGATTCAGCCTGAGAAGAGGCAGCTCCAACCCCGATCTTACTTGTGCCCTCTGCCTCATTGGCATTAACCCCTTGTTGTCCAGCAGTTTTTATGATGTTTGAGCACCGCTGCTCAATGGATGGTAGAGGCCGCTTGTCCTTACAGACTCCAGACAGTCTCTTTGGCCCTTTCATATCTCCACAGTTTGATGCACCAATACAGAACAATACTTTTCCTGCACCTTTCCCTGCAGGCTGCACGGGATGTCTGGGAGGCGCCGCACTACAAGCCCCAGCAGCCCCATCACACTGCCGCTGCTCACCGGAGCAAGCAACAGCCACAGTGCTAGGAGCCACAGGAGCTACCGCCACTGCCCCTGGCACTGGGCCACCCCCCCTCCCACTAGGGGGCAGCGCACAGTACCAGGACCTGCCGGATCGCCCTCACTGTCCGGCCTTTCGGCCGATGCCTTCCCTGCACCATCCTTGCTACTAAAACAAGGCTGGTGCTCTGCGCCATGATGGAACGTGGCTTTGCAATCTCCCCGCACCCTGGCACCGAGTCCACTGCAGGATTCGTGCTGGGCTGGGTAACGGGGCCTACACGACAGGCTGGCACTGCTGCCCGCCCGGAGGGAACAGGGAGGGGACGAAACACCAGATTCACCTCCTGAGACGCCTTGGTCTTCTTGGGTCTCTTCTTTCTCTTTTGGTCCTCATCCGGGATCTCATCGCCGAACGAAAAGTTCTGGAGGTGAACTGGGGACTCGAGCTGACGGATCTGAGCCATTAGCGCCCCTCCCTGGCCGCTGTCATCACTTTCCTCCTCCAGGTTGGCAGAGCCGCAGCCTGATGGTAATGGCGCTTGCTCTGCAGGCAGCCTGTCGTGCGAGGCCTGCTGGTGTTGATGCAGGCCACCAGACGGACACGGCAGGTCTTCCTCATCCTCCTCATCATCGCCATCATCCGCCTGGATCTCAAGCCCCTTCAGCTTTCTTAACTGCTCCTGGCGCATGTCATCAAACCGGGCATCGTTTTCCAACTTTTCCCGGAACGGACCGCTGTGCTCGCGGATTAGATGTCGCTTCTCCTGCAGAGCGGTGACCTCGGCTTTTAGTCTGTCTATGGTGTTAAGAAGATCAGACTTTTTCTTTCTCTGCGTAGCCACCCCCGCTAGGGCCAAGGTCTCCCGTATCTCCTCCTGGAGCCTCCTCAGCGCTTTTCCAGATTCCTCGTACTCACGGAGGTGCTCAGCAATCCGGGAGCCATAGATGGAAGCAGACTCCCGGGCCTTCAGATCACCCCATGCCTTTTGCACACCTCCGTGAGCACCCAGCTTTTCAGCTGAACCACCCAGCTTTCCCGCACAGTCACTCAGCTTTCCAGGAGGAGCACTCAGGCTGATGTTACTTGCCTTGATCTTCTGTGAACCGGAGACCTTGCGGCTTCCCTGGGTCTTGGGGGTGGCAGCCGAGGTCACATCGCTGCGTCCTTGGCTCCGGGCAGATCTTCTCACCCCCTCCGCTTTGGCCGGTAACTGGCTTCTCCTGCCCCCCGCCGGCCTGGTCCGGGAGGCAGAAGCCTGGGATTTTCCTGGCTCACTCATCCCAGAAACCCACTCCCTCCCTGGGGAGGAGAGAGCAGGCCTGGGTGGATTTGATCTTCCTCCAGGTGGTGCAGGAGCTCAGCAGCAACAACCACACCCTTCAGTAGCACACAGCAGAATGATCCAGCACGAGCTATTCTGCTGCTGGTGCAGTCACTGTGTACATACATGACATTACTTATCCTGTACTGATCCTGAGTTACATCCTGTATTATACTCCAGAGCTGCACTCACTATTCTGCTGCTGGTGTAGTCACTGTGTACATACATGACATTACTTATCCTGTACTGATCCTGAGTTACATCCTGTATTATACCCCAGAGCTGCACTCACTATTCTGCTGCTGGTGCAGTCACTGTGTACATACATTACATTACTTATCCTGTACTGATCCTGAGTTACATCCTGTATTATACCCCAGAGCTGCACTCACTATTCTGCGGCTGGTGCAGTCACTGTGTACATACATGACATTACTTATCCTGTACTCATCATGAGTTACATCCTGTATTATATCCCAGAGCTGCACTCACTATTCTGCTGCTGGTGCAGTCACTGTGTACATACATGACATTACTTATCCTGTACTGATCCTGAGTTACATCTTGTATTATACTCCAGAGCTGCACTCACTATTCTGCTGGTGGTGCAGTCACTGTGTACATACATGACATTACTTATCCTGTACTGATCCTGAGTTACATCCTGTATTATACTCCAGAGCTGCACTCACTATTCTGCTGCTGGTGCAGTCACTGTACATACATGACATTACTTATCCTGTACTGATCCTGAGTTACATCTTGTATTATACTCCAGAGCTGCACTCACTATTCTGCTGCTGGTGCAGTCACTGTGTACATACATGACATTACTTATCCTGTACTGATCCTGAGTTACATCCTGTATTATACTCCAGAGCTGCACTCACTATTCTGCCGCTGGTGCAGTCACTGTGTACATACATGACATTACTTATCCTGTACTCATCCTGAGTTACATTCTGTATTATACCCCAGAGCTGCACTCACTATTCTGCTGCTGGTGCAGTCACTGTGTACATACATGACATTACTTATCCTGTACTGATCCTGAGTTACATCCTGTATTATACTCCATAGCTGCACTCACTATTCTGCTGCTGGCGCAGTCACTGTGTACATACATGACATTACTTATCCTGTACTGATCCTGAGTTACATCTTGTATTATACTCCAGAGCTGCACTCACTATTCTGCTGCTGGTGCAGTTACTGTGTACATACATGACATTACTTATCCTGTACTGATCCTGAGTTACATTCTGTATTATACCCCAGAGCTGCACTCACTATTCTGCTGCTGGTGCAGTCACTGTGTACATACATGACATTACTTATCCTGTACTGATCCTGAGTTACATCCTGTATTATACCCCAGAGCTGCACTCACTATTCTGCTGGTGGTGCAGTCACTGTGTACATACATGACATTACTTATCCTGTACTGATCCTGAGTTACATCCTGTATTATACCCCAGAGCTGCACTCACTATTCTGCTGCTGGTGCAGTCACTGTGTACATACATGACATGACTTATCCTGTACTGATCCTGAGTTACATCCTGTATTATACTCCATAGCTGCACTCACTATTCTGCTGCTGGCGCAGTCACTGTGTACATACATGACATTACTTATCCTGTACTGATCCTGAGTTACATCTTGTATTATACTCCAGAGCTGCACTCACTATTCTGCTGCTGGTGCAGTTACTGTGTACATACATGACATTACTTATCCTGTACTGATCCTGAGTTACATTCTGTATTATACCTCAGAGCTGCACTCACTATTCTGCTGCTGGTGCAGTCACTGTGTACATACATGACATTACTTATCCTGTACTGATCCTGAGTTACATCCTGTATTATACTCCAGAGCTGCACTCACTATTCTGCTGCTGGTGCAGTCACTGTGTACATACATGACATTACTTATCCTGTACTGATCCTGAGTTACATCCTGTATTATACCCCAGAGCTGCACTCACTATTCTGCTGCTGGTGCAGTCACTGTGTACATACATGACATGACTTATCCTGTACTGATCCTGAGTTACATCCTGTATTATACTCCAGAGCTGCACTCACTATTCTGCTGCTGGTGCAGTCACTGTGTACATACATGACATTACTTATCCTGTACTGATCCTGAGTTACATCCTGTATTATACTCCAGAGCTGCACTCACTATTCTGCTGCTGGTGCAGTCACTGTGTACATACATGACATTACTTATCCTGTACTGATCCTGAGTTACATCCTGTATTATACCCCAGAGCTGCACTCACTATTCTGCTGGTGGTGCAGTCACTGTGTACATACATGACATTACTTATCCTGTACTGATCCTGAGTTACATCCTGTATTATACTCCAGAGCTGCACTCACTATTCTGCTGCTGGTGCAGTCACTGTGTACATACATGACATTACTTATCCTGTACTGATCCTGAGTTACATCCTGTATTATACTTCAGAGCTGCACTCACTATTCTGATGCTGGTGCAGTCACTGTGTACATACATGACATTACTTATCCTGTACTGATCCTGAGTTACATCCTGTATTATACCCCAGAGCTGCACTCACTATTCTGCTGCTGGTGCAGTCACTGTGTACATACATGACATTACATATCCTGTACTGATCCTGAGTTACATCCAGTATTATACCCCAGAGCTGCACTCACTATTCTGCTGCTGGTGCAGTCACTGTACATACATGACATTACTTATCCTGTTCTATTCTGCCAGTACAGTCAGAAAAAACTTACAGAAAAACTTTGCATTTCACTTAAATTTTTCGATGAAGTGTCAGTGTGAATACGCAGCTCTACTATTGAGCACCTAATGATATGTAGCATTTTGCAGTGTAAGCTGTACAGCATTGGTCCCATGAGCTGCACTCACTTTTCTGATCTTCTCTCATGATGTAATCTATGTACCCGTTATCTCCTTAGATTGGAGCACGTGTCAGCTTAGTGACAAGGCCGTTTGTGGGAACGGAATCAAGACCAGGATGTTGGACTGTGTTCGGAGTGATGCCAAATCAGTGGCCCTGAAGTTCTGTGAAGAAGTAAGTGGTCCCTGGTATAACAGACAAACCCCTTTTGAAGGGGGACAAAATGGGGGAACCTAGTAAGTGACACATGACAATGGGAAGGAGGAGTTGTGATAAAGCAACAAAATTGATTCATTTAACGATAAATTTCGTGAGGGAGCAGCTGAGGGTCTCGTGACTACGGACCCCCAGCCATTATGATAGTGGCTTTTAACCCTTTAATCATGTAACCAGTGTGATGGGACAGACTGAAACCTGCTCTTCCTTGTAGCTCGGTTTGGAGAAGTCTTGGCAGATGAACACGTCCTGTGTGGTGGAATGTCCCGTGAATTGTCAGCTCTCCGACTGGTCTCCATGGTCCAAGTGCTCGACCGGTTGTGGCCTTGCAGGTTTGTATCACGGACTGACCCTAGTGGATGTATTAAATTGTTGTGGGTTAAACCAGATTCTATGTAAATTGTAACCTCCAAAATGACTTTACCAAACTCCTTACTAGCGATGAGCGGGTGCGTGCCAAACATTTGGGGTTTGGGTCTCCCAAACCCAATCCTGGACTGCAGTCAGAAGTTCCGGTCCAGGTTCGGCTAGTGCGTCATCTTTCATCCAAATAAATATTGGTTACATATGTTGGTTTTTATTCATCGACACAAAGACTAAAAACCATAATACAAGTCGATCCTGTTTTTATTTTTTGGTATTTTTTAAAAAAAATGTTACATACATTTTTGAATAATCGGTTCCATCAATCACAGGGAAGATGACCCGGAGGAGGACGGTGATCCAGCCTTCCCAAGGAGATGGGAGACCATGTCCCACCCAGACGGAGCAGTCCAAGCCGTGCCCAGTGAAGCCGTGCTACAGATGGCAGTACGGGCGCTGGTCCCAGTGTACAGTGGAGGTAATTTCTATCCTGGTTCAGAATAATGTCACTACATGGTCACCATATAAAACAGCAGAAGTATCGGCTGCCAGATCTAGGATCTTGATGTTCTTGCACATTTACCATGAGGAACCTAATAGGTCAGTACGGCCACCTAACTGGATTTTGTGTCACTCCTTAAAGGACATCTACCACCATTTTCTCTGTGGTAGACTGTCCCGTATGCCACCCTCGGTACCTAATGCTCTCGATGGGGCATTCATTGAAATGAGCCGGAGATGCTCAGGGTCTCCTAGCCCCCTGGCTCCTCCGAAGACTAATTTATGCACGTCCCCCGCCTCATGCACCGCTCCCAGCTACCCGCGTGGTCAGGCAGCCGGTGACGTCATCGGTGCCCCTTCTGTTGCGAGATCTTCTGTCTTGCGCAGCTCGCAGGTATCCTTTGCGGCTGTGCAAGAAATCAAGACCGCTCGGGTAGCTGGGAGTGCTGCATACGAATGAGGTGGGGGGCCGTGCATAAATTAGTCTTCGGAGGAGCCAAGAGGCGCTCTTCGGACGAGACCCTGAGTACCTCCGGCTCATTTCAATAGATATCAAAGTTTATTTTCTCCATACCACAAGGGCCCCAGAGGAAGCGCACAGAGGCTCCTTCGAGGGCATAAGGTACCGAGGATGGCATATGGGACAGTCTACCACTGAGAAAATGGTGGTAGATGTCCCTTAAAGTGTTTTATAAGAGGCCTCCTTGGTTTATACTCTTTAACCCCTGTACATGGATCTGCAGGGAAATCACCAGGTCACTACCTCTTGAAATTGTCTCATTGAAGGTGATGATTGGCCTAAGGTGGAAAGTACCAGGAGGCAGAAGAGTCATTCAGGTTCCAAAATGATGGATCAGGCTCACTAAGGCCAGGTTCACACCCATTATTCAAAAGCGGACAGAGAATTGTGGAAACATGTCATTTGTTGCAATTTTGTAAAGAATAAACCCAACTAGTTAAGAAAAAAAATCTTATTTTAATTTTTTTTTGAGCTACAATTCCGGGCTTGAATCACCTCCCCCATTGACTCCTGGTGTCTCTTGGTAGGATGCACAGTGCGGAGATGGCACCAGGTTCCGGAATATGTCCTGCGTCGTTTATGATGGATCTCGGGAAGACGCTGGCAAAGTGGTCGACGAGGAGTTTTGTGGAGAAATAGAACTTGTTGTGGATGGAGACGTGAACATTGTACTGGAGGAGTCGTGCACCGTCCCGTGTCCAGGTATCGGCCATTTAGCAATTGTCTTGAATTTATTATTTTTTTTATTCGTTCTATGACATCACACGTCCATCCTTAAATATAGAGGGACACCTTTATTTTGCACAGAAATTTTGACTTTTAAAGGGGTGGTCTGCCCATCCGAGGGGGGAGCTTCCATAGAGTATAAAAGGGGAAAAATTTACTGTTTATATATATTTTTTTGGAAATGTGAATTTTGTGTCTATTACATTTTGATTAGATTAGATGCCGATGAGTTGGGTACATACTCGGCCACTGCACTATTTACCCCTATGGAACTTACCCCTATTGAAGTACCATAAAAGTGAATCAGGTTATGGAGTACTTTCACATGTGGTACTCAGGGGGGACCATTCTCATTATCCAACACTAATAACTTATTCAGAGGTAAGATTGAAAACTTGATTGTAAAAGTGTCATAACTTTATCCATCACTAGGGGGAGCTCAAGAGATTATAGTTTTCAGTGTTTTTATAGAGTTCAATAGATAACAGTCTATAGTAAGCTCTTGTGCTCCCTCTACTGGTGGCTGCAGGTAGTGAGTATATTATTATTATTATAGTTTTTAGTATATGCATGCAGAGGATTTGGAGCTCTATATAGGAAAAATAGAAGCTCTGACCTAGGGCTCTTCATGATTATAAATCTGCCCTTCCTTACTGCATTTTACCAGAAGGTGCTAAAACCATAATATTATTCATACTTTTCTGGGGGTTTTTTGGTAATGAGACACTTTGCTTACTCTAAAATCAATTTATAAGATAAGGAACCCATAACTGGGTCTCATCCTATAGGCAGAATCACAGCTTTTACACACAGAAACACCTATTTTAACCCTCATTATTGCAAATCATGGAAATCTTGTCTCTTTGCAGTAGAGCTTCACCCCTGCCCTTATCATAAAGGTCAATCTGTTATATATTTACCATCCCCTCTTTTAGGCGACTGCTATCTGAATGAATGGTCTGAATGGAGCTTGTGCCAGCTGACTTGCGTCAATAAACAAGATCTCAGCTTTGGAGGGGTTAAAGTGCGATCGCGAGCGGTAATAATCCAAGAGATGGAAAACCAACACCTGTGCCCAGAACAAGCCTATGAATCCAAATCCTGTCATGGTAGGTGAAGTCTATTTAAGATGCATGACATATAGTGCCCCCAAATCTCCTGTAGAGACATAGGGCCAGATTTATCAATAGCAATACAAACTGTACTACTAATCTGCTCCGGAAACCTCCTTGAAGTGTAGAATCTTGTGGCGCGGCAGACACAGTGCAGTCGTGACCCAAAACTGGCGCAGACACTTCATAAATACATGTGCAAGCAATTTGCATATTCTTTTCATTGGTCTATAGAGTTACAGAGTAAAATCCTATAAACCTGGAGCCACCACTAGAGGGAGCTCACTGTAGACTGTGGAACTGAGTTTACTAGGAATATATAAAGGCTTCCATTTCATAGACGCAGATCAGGAAGCTGCTACAGAGGCCTTGGAGAATTTGGCTGCAGTAGTAAAGCATAAAACAACAAGTCAGAGGGTTGTGGCAATCCAAGTGTAACAATGTATCTGCATTTCTTTATAATTGATATCCAGCTCATAGTTAATATTCTGTCAACAAATGTGACCAATGACCATGCAGGCTGCATAGAGTGATGAGAAATCGGACCTTTGTATATGTTAGTAGCAGCAGAACTTTGATAAATGGATTTATATTCCAAGAATGTTTCCACACCAAGTGCACTGTGGGTGTGTCCTCACACTGCTTTGCCCTGTGCTCTCTGCAGCCAGTGTTATGTAATGTCCCTCGAGAATGTGTTCTCAATATGTTGAGATATGTTGTTAATATCAGCAGAACTGTGATAAATAGATTTATATTCCAGGATTGTAGCTTCTCCAAGTGCACTGTAGGTGTGTCCTCACACTGCTGCGCTCTGTGCTCTCTGCAGCCAGTGTTATACATTGACCCTTGAAAGATGAGTAATCACACATTTGTTGCTGTTAGTAGCAGCAGGACTGTTATATGGATTTATATTCTAGAATTGTAGCTTCTCCAAGTGCACTGCGGGAGTGTCCTCACACTGCTGTGCTTTTTGCTCTGTGCATTGAGCTGCAGAGCCCTCTCCCTTGGCTCTGCATAAAAGAAGTAGCAGGCTTCTGGTTGGATACTACAGCAGACACTCAGGGGCTGTGAAGCAGCACTTAGTGGATTGCTAAGAGCACAGCAGTGTGAGTGCTCTCCCTAGAGCACATGGAGAAGCTTTAATAGACATATTCTAGTTATTCTTACATACAATATTTTGCATATTATATATTTCCTAATCTCTATGTGTGTTCTCTTGCAGATGGAGATTGCTATGAATACAACTGGTTAACAGGTTCATGGAAAGGATCTTCCCGGACAGTTTGGTGCCAGCGATCGGACGGCTTCAATGTGACAGGTAGTTATCATATTGTACCACATGAAAGTACAAAAAATAGGAAGAAAAATAGGGGGCGCTGGTTGGCCCAGTAGCTGGATTGGTGGAGCTCACCGCACCCATCTCACTTCTCACTGGAACCACTGGCAGAGTGGTCGGGTTGTGGGGGATGGAAGGACCTGAGCAGCTGGTTAACCCCATAGATGCCACTGTTAATAGTGACTGTGACATGTAGAAAATATGATAGAAGAAAAGGCTCCCCCTATCATCCCATAGGCTCCCCCTGTCATCCCATGGGCTCCCCCTATCATCCCATAGGCTCCCTCTGTCATCCCATGGGCTCCCCCTATCATCCCATAGGCTCCCTCTGTCATCCCATGGGCTCCCCCTATCATCCCATAGGCTCCCTCTGTCATCCCATAGGCTCCCTCTGTCATCCCATGGGCTCCCCCTATCATCCCATAGGCTCCCTCTGTCATCCCATGGGCTCCCCCTATCATCCCATAGGCTCCCTCTGTCATCCCATAGGCTCCCTCTGTCATCCCATAGGCTCCCCCTATCATCCCATAGGCTCCCTCTGTCATCCCATAGGCTCCCTCTGTCATCCCATGGGCTCCCCCTATCATCCCATAGGCTCCCTCTGTCATCCCATAGGCTCCCCCTATCATCCCATAGGCTCCCTCTGTCATCCCATAGGCTCCCTCTGTCATCCCATGGGCTCCCCCTATCATCCCATAGGCTCCCTCTGTCATCCCATAGGCTCCCTCTGTCATCCCATACACTCTCTATGTCATCCCAAAGGCTCCCTCTGTTATCCCATACACTCTCTATGTCATCTGTCATCCCATAGGCTCCCTCTGTCATCCCATACACTCTCTATGTCATCTGTCATCCCAAAGGCTCCCTCTGTTATCCCATACACTCTCTATGTCATCTATCATCCCATAGGCTCCCTCTGTCATCTGTCATCCCATGGGCTCCCTCTGTCATCCCATAGGCTCCCTCTACCTTCCCATAGGCTCCGTCTATCTTCCCATATGCTCCCCATATTGTCACTCTTTTAGCCTCTGAGTGATTAAGGGTTTCAGTAACAGCCCGAGGACATGACACAGACAATCGCTGTCATATTGTTCCGTATTACTGTATGTAAAATGGCTTAAAATCCCATTTATTACAGATTACAGATGTTCTACAATTTGCTTTTATTGCAATACGATCCGATATGGCTCTGGGCACATTCCTTGGTATTTTTAAGGGTCCAGTCATGGGAACAGGGACTAAGTACAGGGACCAATCATGTCATACACGGCTGGTAACCGCTTTTGGTTAGTGGCTTTATATTGTGGGAGATGGCCCTCTGGTACACTCTGGTTATACATTACATATACCTTTATTACGTGTCTTCCCTCTTCCATCCTTCCATATAGCCCCTATGGATTGTGTACTCTGGTTATACATTACATATACCTTTACTACATGTCTTCCCTCTTCCCTCTTCCATATAGCCCCTATGGATGATGTACTCTGGTTATACATTACATATACCTTTATTACATGTCTTCCCTCTTCCATCCTTCCATATAGCCCCTATGGATGGTGTACTCTGGTTATACATTACATATACCTTTATTACATGTCTTCCCTCTTCCATCCTTCCATATAGCCCCTATGGATTGTGTACTCTGGTTATACATTACATATACCTTACGCGTCTTCCCTCTTCCATCCTTCCATGTAGCCCCTATGGATGATGTACTCTGGTTATACATTACATATACCTTACGCGTCTTCCCTCTTCCATATAGCCCCTATGGATGATGTACTCTGGTTATACATTACATATACCTTACACGTCTTCCCTCTTCCATATAGCCCCTATGGATGATGTACTCTGGTTATACATTACATATACCTTTACTACGTGTCTTCCCTTTTCCATCCTTCCATATAGCCCCTATGGATGATGTACTCTGGTTATACATTACATATACCTTATGCGTCTTCCCTCTTCCATCCTTCCATGTAGCCCCTATGGATGATGTACTCTGGTTATACATTACATATACCTTTATTACGTGTCTTCCCTCTTCCATCCTTCCATATAGCCCCTATGGATGGTGTACTCTGGTTATACATTACATATACCTTTACTACGTGTCTTCCCTCTTCCATCCTTCCATATAGCCCCTATGGATGGTGTACTCTGGTTATACATTACATATACCTTACGCGTCTTCCCTCTTCCATATAGCCCCTATGGATGATGTACTCTGGTTATACATTACATATACCTTTACTACGTGTCTTCCCTTTTCCATCCTTCCATATAGCCCCTATGGATGGTGTACTCTGGTTATACATTACATATACCTTACGCATCTTCCCTCTTTCATCCTTCCATGTAGCCCCTATGGATGATGTGCTCTGGTTATACATTACATATACCTTACGCGTCTTCCCTCTTCCATATAGCCCCTATGGATGATGTACTCTGGTTATACATTACATATACCTTTACTACGTGTCTTCCCTCTTCGATCCTTCCATATAGCCCCTATGGATGATGTACTCTGGTTATACATTACATATACCTTTACTACGTGTCTTCCCTTTTCCATCCTTCCATATAGCCCCTATGGATGGTGTACTCTGGTTATACATTACATATACCTTACGCATCTTCCCTCTTTCATCCTTCCATGTAGCCCCTATGGATGATGTGCTCTGGTTATACATTACATATACCTTACGCGTCTTCCCTCTTCCATATAGCCCCTATGGATGATGTACTCTGGTTATACATTACATATACCTTTACTACGTGTCTTCCCTCTTCGATCCTTCCATATAGCCCCTATGGATGATGTACTCTGGTTATACATTACATATACCTTTACTACATGTCTTCCCTCTTCCATCCTTCCATATAGCCCCTATGGATTGTGTACTCTGGTTATACATTACATATACCTTTACTACGTGTCTTCCCTCTTCCATCCTTCCATATAGCCCCTATGGATGATGTACTCTGGTTATACATTACATATACCTTTACTACGTGTCTTCCATCCTTCCATATAGCCCCTATGGATGGTGTACTCTGGTTATACATTACATATACCTTTACTACATGTCTTCCCTCTTCCATATAGCCCCTATGGATGATGTACTCTGGTTATACATTACATATACCTTTACTATGTGTCTTCCCTCTTCCATCCTTCCATATAGCCCCTATGGATGATGTACTCTGGTTATACATTACATATACCTTTACTGCGTGTCTTCCCTCTTCCATCCTCTAGGCGGCTGCTATGAAGTCCTGAAGCCGGAGAGTGAGCGGGTGTGTAGCCCCCCGTGTACCCAGCAGCACTCCTACTGTACGGAGGTAAGTCCTGACAAGTGCCAGCTCCTATGTAATTCATAGCTGAGGGCAGCGGCGGGGAGGTAATTGTCACATGAGTTTGATCAATGACTCGTCTCATTCCCACTGGGGAAGTTGTAATTTCTGTGAAATGGTGAAACGTCTTTTATATCTCATCCTATTAGCCTCCTGCTATCCGCTGCCCGGCGGGGGATGCTCATCACATAGTAATGTCTTACAGGCAATGCAGCGCATCCGGGCTGACAAAATATTCACCAAATCCTATGAATAATGGGCATCAGATGTGTAGAGGGTCAGACACGTGGTCATAAAACATTGGGCCGTTCCAGGTGCCGACACGAGGTAGATCCACCAGCAAGACCAGATAGATGGGAAAAGCAAAGGAAAGTGCACAATGGATACAGTGGGGGTCATTTACTAAGGGCTCAAACCGCTTTTTTTCCTCGGGTTTCCCGAATTTTTCCAATTTGCGGCGAATTGCCCCAGGGTTTTGGCGCACGCGATCGGATTGTGGCGCATCGGAGCCGGCCTGCATGCAACGGAAATCGGGGGGGGGGGGGGGCGTCGGAAAACCCGACGGATTCGAAAAAAACCACAGTATTTTTTTTTAAAAAGTGTCGCTTGACACGCACTTACCTGCACCAACAAATAGAAGGTGTACTCTGGTGAACTCCAGCGGACCACGGCGCAGCAGCGACATCTAGTGGATATCGGCGCACGGACCTTAGTGAATCCCGGCTGGACCCGAATCAGCATCGGAGAACCCGCCGCTGGATTGCGACTGGACCGGGTAAGTTAATGTGCTCCAGTGTAACATGATACCACTGAGGTCGCTGGTGGTCCGAAACGTGTCACCGGTATTCATCATGCACTTTCCTTTACTTTTGATATGTTGGAATAAAATTTCACAATTATCTGGTCTTGCTGGTGGATCCCCTTTGTGTTTGTATCTGGGCAAATGCCAGGACCTCTAGGTCATTGTGGGCCTTGGTAAGGATGTCCTATTCTTATTTTTGACAACCCAAAAGCTTGAGTTTGCACTAGTGAGAGATCTCTAGATCTCCACCATCAGATGTCCTCGTGTGGTTCTAGATCACAACTACCCTCAAGGTTTTTGTAAGTTAAGAGGCCACATTTTTTGACCACTAATGACCAGGACCTATACTTCATTGTGGGCCTTGGTAAGGATGTTCTATTCTTACTTTTGGCAATCCAAAAATTTGAGTTTGCACTACTGAGAGATCTCTAGATCTCCACCATCATATGTCCTTGTGTGGTTCCAGATCACCATTACCATCAAGGTTTTAGTGGTCGAAAATGTGGCCTCTTATCTTACAAAATAGTTGGAGGTAACGTAACAGGGATGGACCAACTGCGTCACTAGACTGCTTTGGCTTGAGGCTACTCCTGAGGGTGTTGTCTAAGTGTTCTTCACCCTTTAACCCCAATATATGGATCTGGGTGTTTCTTCTAGAAAAAGCAGCTGCTTCCCTTAATAGACCCAATTTAGTGATGGCTGATGGGAGTGAGCAGCACCAAAGACAAATCGAAGTCAAGGAAGACCAAATATTTTCATAACAAAATAACAGCGTCATATATAGCACCTAGAAACATGCTGGTGTCATATTAAAGATAAGAATCTCATCTTTCACGTCACCAGGATTGTGGTTCTGTGCGCTACCAAAAGGGAGGATTTATTTCTAGGTACTATAGAAGGGAAGATGGGGACATATTGGTGACACCCCCCTGCAGCCTCTAAATTTGACTCATTGTCTCGTGACTTTAGAGGAGGTTTTTTTTTGGGTGAGATTCTACATAAAATCAAGAACTCTAGAAAGACATTTCACACCCATCAGTAGTTCAGCCTCGGGCTGTAGGCCTGTAATATTAAGTTGTTACACATGAACCCAGAAGACAATTACCAAAATAAATTCAGATCTTCTTTCCTCTTCCATTTCCAGTCTGGCTCATGCGGCTGTGAAGACGGCTACACGGAGGTCACCTCGTCTGATGGGACACTTGACCAATGCACCCTGATTCCTGTAGTGATCATACCTACTAGTGATGACAAGAAAGGAGACGTGAAAACGAGCCGAGCCATCAACCCAACCCAACCCTCCAGCAGCCAGTCTGGCTACGGGGGGAGGACATGGTTTCTGCAGCCATTCGGGTCAGGTAAGTCATTGTTTCAATATAAGTCAAGGTCATGGTCTCAAGGACAGACCCACAACTCTACAAGAGTAGGATCAACCCATTACTTATCAACCCAAGCAGATATAAGTAACAATTTGACCACATGATGGAACTTCATCAGTCACCACTGTAGAAGAAGAAACACAAAAGGCAACTGAATCCAATGGGAACTGTGACCCCGCGTGTTTCTTTCCTACAGTAATTGAAGTCTGATGAAGGTCCATTGTGTGACCGAACCTTTGTGTATAATTGTATTTTGATTGCATTTTCACTGTTAATAGTCTACATGAAACTGGAACACACGTAGAAGCTCTTAAAAAAAAAGGTTCTCCATAAAAAAAATGGACAGCTGCATAAGTAGATTCTGGAAAACCCCATGGGGTACTTACCCTACCCACCTCCTGGTTTCTGCTGTGCCACAGTTCTTCTGGTCTTGACCTCTTCGATCAAGTAGAAATCACTTGTGACTTAAGAGGAGGCCACTATTTTGGCCAAAGTTGGTCCTCCGACCATAGATACTTTTGGACCAGCTGTTAGTGGTACCAGTCTCCTGGTTCCCCTGTGATGCCGAAACTTCTGGTCTTGACCTCTTCGATCGAGTAGAAATCACTTGTGACATAAGAGGAGGCCACTAATTTGGCCAAAGTTGGTCCTTCAACCATAGATATTTCTGGACGAGCTGTTAGTGGTTCCAGTCTCCTGGTTCTCCTGTGATGCTGAGACTTTTGGTCAATCAGCGGATGGGATTTCATTTATGATATAAGAGAAGGGATATCCTACGAGGAGGCCACTAACTGGCCACAGCAGGTCCTATGACCCCCCTCGGCCTTTCCATCCGAGTCATCAGTAATGATGACCGTTATTACTGGCACAACACAGGAAACGGCCACGAGATCAGTACAATTTCTTTAATTTTTGGCACCCCCCGTCCCGAACACCATATGGTCTACCAGGGATCCTAGAGGATTTCATTTACCTTATAGGTTTAATGTTCTGGTGAAGTTCGGTACCAACACAGTTAATGAGCTTCAAAAATTCAGCAGAAGACAACCCAATCTGTTGGTTACTTAGTATCAGTTAACTCACCATAAAGATCTACTTTTTGTGAGAAGATTCACAAATATTCAGCTTGGTCTTATTTATAATAAATCTTGTGTAGGGGTGGGAATGTAACTCTATAACGCAACGGTAGACCCACCGGGAGGGAGTAAAATGTTGGGAGTCCGAGTCCAGAAAAATTTGGCCGACACAAGTTCATAGTTCGTGGCCTGAACATGGTCGCCTAAAACTAGCCTAGCTGTACTCATCATCACTGCCCCTCCCCCACGAATAATCATCTATGGAAGTAGAGAGGTCCAGATGACGAGAAGAAGGAAAAAACTTTTCTAACTTGTGTTAACCCTTTAATACAACTAATCAGATCTCTGCTTTATGAAGGATGTGACCGCCTACTACTAACCCGCCACTAACATTGCCTCTTTCCAGATGGGAAGCTGAAGACCTGGGTGTATGGGGTGGCTGCAGGTGCCTTTGTTTTCCTCTTATTTGTGGTATCTATGATCTATCTGGCTTGGTGAGTGGACACGTTATTGTCAGAAGTGATGTATGTTTTCATCCCTTTTCCTCATGAAATTGTAAAGTGTGTATTTGTTGGTAGTCTTTGGTTTTTATGGGGTAATTTGAGACTTTCGTGAACACAAACTTTCACTGGATCAGTCACCGATACAGTAAGAGCTGCCAGATATTACTGGTGAAGGCTTATTCCCTATTAGAGGCTCGGGATGATCTGCTCTTAAGGCGAACCAGACACTTGAAATATCATTTTTAGCTGGTGACAGGTTCCAATAAGCAGAGAAATTCATAACAATACTCAATTTGTGTTCTCAAAAATTTATTGAATTTTCTGCCTGACGAAAAGAACGCTTAAACGTTCTTCTCTTCTGACAGGTTCCAATAGCCTGTGCTATGCTGATTTATAAAATGCCTTTGTTAGCATTCTAAATACTGCCACTACTTTATAAAACTTTATTTCACATTACCTGGCTCCCTGCCAGCAGCGCTTGGTGAGTCCCAGGGGGAGGCAGCTGCAGCAGCCATTGTTCTTGTGTCTCAGTCTCTTCTTCCTCTCTCCACACTCATCAAGCTCCTTCCTCCCGACATCCTGTCATGGGCATTGAGCAGGCAGGAGAGAGAGGGGATGGTGTGGAGAAGAGGAAGAATGCATCCAGGAGACTGAGACACACATAGACTGCAACTGCCTCCCTCCCTTTCTAGGACTCACTAAACACTACTGGCAGGGAGCCAGAATTAGATTTAAACATATGTAATTATTTATTTTTTATTTATAACATTTTTAAAAATATATATTAAAAATTCCCCCAAAAATGCAATGCAATGAGGCAGCATTATAGTAGTATAAAGGTGATCTTTATTCACCCATGGCAAAATAAGGTGCAACGTTTCAGCTTATCCATAGAGCCATTATAAAAAATTTAAAAATTCCCTCTGTTACTATAGTGTCAATAAAAGTTGCCTATTTCTTCCAAATCTTTAACCCCCGACAACCCATTTATTCCTTAAATGGGCTGTCGGGGATTACAGTTTTGTGCCATAAAACAACCAAAGAGCCTGTTCACAATATCCATTCCCCCCCCCGCCCACTTAGCCTCATGTGACTCCCATCGATGACATGTGACCGATGTTTCTATCATTGGCCTAAACAGTGATACGTTGAGGCCAGTATTAGGCTGCCATGAGTCATCCCTACTCTGTATACAGAGACTGCTCTGGACCAAAGGGGAGGAGACAGGGAAGGTATAGGCTATTGTGTTTTTTGGCAGCCTCTACTATTGGACAGAAATTTCTGTAGAAACAGACAAACTCTTTAACATTTTAATGGGTTTTACTAAAACTTTATGGACTAAGAAAATGAAAACATTTAGAAAACTGCCCAAAAAATTTCCAGTTTTAGTAATTTATGCAAAAAGAAATTACAAGTTTACATTAGAGTAATAATAAGTGCGCTAGTTGATGATTAACCATAAATTTAACCCAAAAATAGCAAAAATCATCAGAAATAATTATAAAAGCAGCAAAAATCATTAAAATATATTTTTTAAAAATGGTAGAGAATGAATTCAAAAGTTTTTAACCATTTTTTTTTTTTACAGTAAAAAGCCCAAGAAACCCCCAAGAAGACAAAACAACCGCCTGAAACCATTGACGTTGGCTTACGATGGAGACGCAGACATGTAAAAAATTACAAATAAAAACACTCTTGAAAGTATCTACATTCCTTCTCGGAAAGCGCCAACAAGGCAATCTTGTGAGGACGGACGTCACTGCGGCAGCTTAAGCACAGTCTACAGAAATGCAATGTTTTGAACCCCAAAAACTTTATTTAGCGGGAAACTGTCTTCTAATTTCTGTACATACTACTTGGGTCTGTTGCAAGACTTGACCTCAACCCCCATATATCCAATACGCATGAACCTGTACCATATACTGACAACTCCACAGTATGGACTTCTGTTTGGGGCATTGTCTTGGGGTTTCGGTGTAAATAATTCTACAAAAAAAAAAAGAAGACAGGTTTTTGGGAAAATGCGACAAAACAAAAACGTGACATTAAAAAAAGTACGGGACCACCGGACCGACCAAATTTCAACACTTTTTGTGCCGGATAAAACTCCTGAAATGCAGTATTTTTTAGTAAATTACCCTCCGAAATGACACACTTGTACATGACAACCCCGTTTCTACTTTCTCTAACTCTCCTAATCCCGCCTACATCTTGTTTTGCGGTTTGTAAGGCGGGACTTGCACTATATTAGTGCAGCATGTTATGCACTTATCTAGAATTGCCACAGAAATTGCCTCTTTTCATAAGGGATGATGTCTCGTGCTCAACGCGCCAAGTAGACGGTCACCAATTGTATAAATGGGACAACCGGGACGAGAGTAGAGTTTTGTGATGGGACCTACAATCTGTACATAAATCAGCTCTTTTCTAGTTAGATGAAGTCGTGTCCCGTTTGTCGTTATCCCTCCATGTTTAGATTTAGGACGGACTCTTTCAGTTTTGTCAGTCATAAATTTTCGCAATTTGTCTGCACAATACATTTGGTAAAAGACAAAGCCCCAATTTGGTGATAATTTTGTCAAGTTTTTAAAAAAAATATATTTATTTTTAATTGATTACCTAAAAGTTTTCTCCCATTAGAACCATTTCTATTGGTCTATATAAGGGTCTTATTATAATAATCTTGTTAGAGTAATCAAGTATATTTTGTGGGAAGCCTGAAACTGAGTGCCTGTAGCACCCCCGCAGGTGAAATGATGCATTACACGCTGTCTAATAAAATCCCTGTATTGTCTGTCAATTTAAACACAGGACAGTTCCTCTATTTTATCCTCTGTTATAAGAAATCAAAATACCCCCCCCCCCCCCCAAGTCATAAAATAAATTCACTTTTTAAAAAATCAATAAGAGTTCCTTAACAGGGAATAGAAAAAAAAACCTTCTCTAAGAATTCTTTAACCTTTCTCACTCGTTTTTATTATTTTAGTGCAACCTACTTAAATTCAAGCGATACATTATAATTATTTTTTCATTTGAATAAATCAAAATTTAGTTTAATGTATTTATTTAACCAGTTACATAAAAATTTTGCAAATACGTAATAATATAATAATAATTTGATATGTGATATAAGAATTGAATACAAAAAATGATATCTAGGGCTATCTACCGTATGTACTCGAGTATAAGCCGACCCAGTATAAGCCGAGACCCCTAATTTTACCACAAAAACCTGGGAAAACCTATTGACTCGAGTATAAGCCGAGGGTGGAAAATGCATTGGTCACAGCCTCACCAGTATATAGCCTGCCAGACCTTGCCCCATAGTATATAGCCAGCACCTGCCCCCCCCCCCAGTATATAGCCAGCCTCCTGTCCCAGTATATAGCCAGCAGCAGGGGAAGCTGGAAAGGTGAGTTTTTATATATATTTTCTTTTACTTGAGTATAAGTCAAGTTTGGGTTTTCAGCACATTTTTTATGCTGAAAAACTAGGCTTATGCTCGAGTATATAAGGTATATAGTGAAGAGGCCAGGGAGGTTTAAATGCTGGTACACCCAAAAGATTGGTCGAATTGGACACTTAGTGACTTATGAGATAACAAGGAGGAGCTTTATGGAGCCCAACCCCAAGAACATATCATCCTTTCTATTGTATCATTGTATTGTATGATCAGCTATTTAAAGTGAATCCTTCTTAAGAACATAAGAATCTGCTACCAGTTAAAATTCTAGTAAAATGTTATCACCCGTTTACGTTTGAAATAAAAATTAATGATGTTATATGTACATAAAAATCCCTAAAAATTGACTTTATCAAAAAAATGACAACATGAATAGTCAAAATGAATCCATTACTCACGACCGGTTTGTTATATGTTTTTTTATATTGTTTGTTTTCTAGTATTTTTTTTTTTAGTTTTATTTCTGTTGTAAAGTGTAAGAAGACACGCCCCTCACAATTACAGATGAGCAGAATCAAACTTTCCGGTTGTGTCCGGGGTTCGGGTGCGACCGGTGTGACCCATAAATATCCGGCATAAATATTGCCGGATTGGTGGCCGGCAAAGACCCAATCCGGCAAATTCACATCCCTGGCCAATCACAGCCATAGTTGGCTATGTCCAGGTTTATACAGGACCCACCCAAACCCAAAACAGGGTGCACTCATCGCTAGTCAAAATATAGACTGCCAGTCACTGTATCTAGGTTATTTAACCCATTGCTGTCTGAAAACCTTATATTTTAAGGGATATTATAGCTAAGAACTATTAGCCCTTTTATACTGGATGACTGAGGCCTCACTGATCTTCTAGCAAACAATGGGTGTCCAAGCAGCAGATCCTATCTTCAATAAATAAGCCTGTTTCATCGACACAATAGGGACTTGATATAAACGGAGAACCACTTTAGTAAATACATTTATAACATCAGATGGATATTTCACCACTGTGTATCCCCGAACATTGTGTTTCTAATAAACAAATATATTCCAAGGATTTTTACAAGATTAGAAGAACATATACTTATCTCTTCCAAAAACAGCGCCACAACTGCATACAGGTTGTGTCTGGTACTGCATCTCCATTCACTTCAATTGGGCTAAGCTGCAATACCACTCGTAGACTAGTGGGGTGCTGTTTCCATTTTTTAAAAAAAACATGTTTTTTTTCATTCTGAGCCTCCCCTTTAAGAGATTACATTAGATTGTTGAATATTTGTTGTCTGGACTTATCCAATAGTAATAAATATGATGAAATATTAATACAGATATTACATATCCTCCAAAATGTCCTAATTTTTTAACGTTATATGTTTCACTAACCCCTCCTAAGTGCCAAATACTGAAAACTGCTGAAACTAAGATCTGGATTTTTTTTCTTTGCATAAGTTTAAATAAATTTTGTTGTTTATTTACTTAATTTTTTTTTTATGTTAAATGTAATTACCAAATAATTTATAACATAATATATCATGCATTTTATGTTTATTTTTATGTTGAATGGAGCCTAAATTAATTTTTATTTTTTCACATTAAACTTCTTCATTATTAATAATTTGTGTTTTGTGTATATTTGATTTATTTTTTTTTTTATTGCATTTTCTGTCGTGTCATTTTATTTCTTCTGCATGTGTTTTTTTTTTTTTTTTTACATATCTATTCTGGTGTTATTATATTATTATTATTATTATTATTTTTTTTTTTTTTTTTTTGCAATTGAAGCTTCTCGTCACGAGGCTGAATTAAAATCTGTCCATTTGTATTTCGTGATATCTGAAACTATAAAAATGAAACATGAAAAAAGGATCATTTTAATACAGTATAAATCACAAGAAAAATCTTTTCCAGAACAACGATTCACTAACACTTTCCCATAAAATATAATTCAAGAGTAAAAGCAAGAATTAAAAAGATATTAATATCAAGGATCAAAAATCTACTGCAGAGACATGGAGTGTAATAATTAAATTATTATTTTAGTCTAGAGCTGCCACTAGGGGGAGCTCAGGAGCTTACTGCATACTGTGATTCATATAAACTGTATATATAACTGCAGAGACATGGAGTGTAATAATTAAATTATTTATGTCTGGAGCTACCACTAGGGGGAGCTCAGGAGCTTACTGCATACTGTGATTCATATAAACTGTATATATAACTGCAGGTGTCCAGATTACTTTTCTTACTCTCTGTCTACAAGGGATTCAGAAGAATAAAGCCCTAAATTATTTAAAAATAAATTACAAAATTAATCAACTCAGTGTTGAAACCATTTGCATAAAGGAAAGGTCAATCTTTTGTAAAAAATTTGTCAAGAGATAAGTACATGGATAGATTTTCTATCTTGTATGTAACCCAGGGACTATCTGTATAAAAAATATAGAAAACCCCCTTTAAATTTGCATAAAAGCTGATTAGATGTCTATGGCTGATTGGGCCATCTGAAGTTGTATACCAATAATCCTAATTTCGGCTATACTAAAAGCCCTGGAGTAACATGACATAGTAATGGGCTCCTCTAGGGCGGAGCTTACATTTCCTGATTTAAATATTGCTAAGGATGTCTGTTCTTATTACAGTCTCATGCTGGGCCCCTTCTGATGGGGAGCTCTTATAAGAGGGTTTTAATAGGTCATAAGAGTCAAATCACCAATCCAATAGTAAAAGTATCAATTGGATTTGCATAATTTCGTAATCGCATTGTATTTGTGAGTTAATAGCAAATGCTTCATATCAGCCATATTTACTCTCAGTCTTACTAGATGTAAAAAGCTTCCAGTGCATATTACATGGTGACACCTACCTACATGAGTCACCAACCGTTATTATTACCGTAACTATAAAGTGTAACTACTATACTCATATACTTGTACCAACAATCACACAGTAGAGCTAATGGTAATTATCTGGTCGCTAGCACGTGTCTTCAGTATAGTGGTGTCGTCTACATTATATACCTTAAAGGGGTTGTCCAAGAGTTAGAAAAAACTTGGAGCCTGGATGGGGAGGGCTTTTAAAAAAAATAAAAGTGTATTCACCTTGTACGGTGCTCCCGGTGTCCAGCACTGTGGTCCGTTGGAGCTATGCCCCTATATGTTTAAAGGGGCATGAAAGCTCCGACTACTTCTGGACGGCCGGGCACGCCCACCCATCACCAAGTACCAGTGCCTGATACAACGCTGATACAGAGGACGAGTGGGCGTGTCTGGCCTCCCGGAAGTAGTCAGAGCGGAACTTCCTGTATGTTTACAGAAGCATAGCTCCAACGGACCGTGGCGAGGGACGTCGGGAGCACCGGAAGAGGTGAGTACACTTATTATTTTTTTTAAAAAGCCCTCCCCAGCCCTGCTCCGAGTTTAATCTAACACTCATACAACCCCTTTTAGTGTTCATTAAAATTTCTAAAAAAAACCTAAATTTTTTTAAAAAGTGAAAGATTAATTTGATCAGTTTTTACATTGGAGGAACAATGGGGCATCATTACAGCGGCCGCACCAACCCTTGCTACCCTCGGCCTCGTATAGCGCCATGAAACTGGTGTAAGTAGAGACATCGTCAATATATCTCTCGCTCCCCACTTGTAAGGTCTTGGGTTAATCTTGGGTTGTATCGGGTCTCGTGCTCCATGCAAAACCAAAAATGTGCCCGGTTTATTGTATCTGCATCTGTAGGCGGGGCTACAGTGTTATGTCATAGCCCGAATTAAGATGAATGATTCCTCAGTGGCAGTTACTGAATTGTACGGGAAAATATTTAGGCAGTTCTAATCCCTGTGCAGTCTGATCCTCTGTCACCTCCTATGTGTCTCCTACTTCTGTAAACCTACTAATAATACATTTTCAATATCGAAAGAAGCAAAATAAGATGGAAGCATCTGACTACACAGCATCTGACTACACAGGGCATGATTGTAGTCTGTAACCATGGAGACACAAAACAACAATGTATCTTTACTAAGGATTTGGGAGCTTTCTTGAAGTTTCAATTTGTATTTCTATTCCAAGGAGACAACTTCCTCAATGTTATTTAAAATATTCTATATCCAGGGTTGAACTTCCAGATACCATATTTTTCGGACTAAAAGGCGCACTAAAAATCCTTTGATTTTCTCAGAAATCAAAGGTGCGCCTTATAGTCCAGTGCGCCTTATATATGAACCGTACTTACAGTCAACAGCTGCCTTGAACTGTGCACAGGTCTGCCACCTGCTGGTCATTCATCCTTATAATCTGGTGCGCCTTATACTCCGGTGCGCCTTATATATGAACCGTACTTACAGACAACAGCTGCCTTGTACTGTGCACAGGTCTGCCACCTGCTGGTCATTCATCCTTATAATCTGGTGCGCCTTATATATGAACCTAGACGTTTTAGCAGGCATTTATTAATGGTGCGCCTTATACTTCGGTGCGCCTTATACTCCGGTGCGCCTTATAGTCCGAAAAATACTTTTATGATTTCCTCTGGTAGTAGAGCTCTGTTCACATCTGCATCGGGAATATCATTAGGTGGGAAATGTCTGTAAAGGGTCAATTCTGTGTTGCCGTTGTGTTGGCAGAACTGAACGATAGTTGCAGGTTTTATTATAACTGGAATCCACGATGCAGGTGTGTATGGAGGTGTGGAGAGTGGAGTGTGTATGGAGCCCTAATCATAGGACATAGTTTTTTTTTAGATTTCTCACAAAATATTACTAGTACTAAATTCCCTTATTGTAACTAAAGATTTCTAGACAAAAATTCCCAAACATATTCGAAGGAGATCGTAGAAGGTCAGGAATTTCCTCGGCATAATGGATTTTCCATGAATGTGTATCTCATGTTATACAAAGACTCCTGTCCATGGAATGTTGCTTATTTTAGTTTTTATTTTTTCGGTTCTTTTGTAAGTTATTGTTTAATTTATTTTTTTTGTACATTTCTTTTTGTAACGCAAAATATGTTGGAAAAGAATAAAGAACGAAAATTCAACCTGTTTTGTTTTATTGCTTTTATCTATAGAAAATGTAAAGATTGGGAGAGATGTATAGCAACAACTCTCCTTGTGTTACAGTGATCACATATATGGTTCCTGAGGGCCACATGACGCCCATATAAGTACTGCCAGACAGCACCCAAAAAAGTACCACCCGAAAGTAACTAAATATTGTAGTTTAACATGAAAACTGAGAAAAAAATGAGAAATAAAGACGGTTCGGTCTTATATAATGTTATGGATTAGATGTATTTTGCCATGAAAATTATTACTAACTTATTTGGCACCAAAGAGAAGTGACTTTTTTTTATATTAAACCTATACAAATATTTTAAAAAATCATACAAATTTGATGTACTATTAATATGAAAATGATTTTATAGTCCATTCTGTAAAGGTTTTATAAAACAACTTATTTTGCCAAATGTGTTTTCTGAATCTCTTAAGAACTAATGAGTGTTCACTAGTGTTGAGTTCATACCGAAATTTGTGGATTAGGTCCCCCAGACACAATCAAAACTATATAAGGTTCACCACAAATGCCCCCTTCTTTCCCCACTGTTAACACTCTCAATCAGTGCTGGCATTAACTGTTTAAATGCTGATGGCAAGGTCACAGGCGTTACCATTTTAAGGAGGATCAACCCTCCATGATGAGGCTATTGGGAACGACGACCCTCCCCAAAATCGTGGTCAGTGCATCACTATGTGCAATACACTCTACAGGAGAGAGGACCCTGTCCATAAGAGCTTACACTCTACAGGAGAGAGGACCCTGCCCATAAGAGCTTACACTCTATAGGAAAGAGGACCCTGCCCATAAGAGCTTACACTCTACAGGAGAGAGGACCCTGCCCATAAGAGCTTACACTCTACAGGAGAGCTTACACTCTACAGGACAGAGGACCCTGCCCATAAGAGCTTATACTCTACAGGAGAGAGGACCCTGCTCATAAGAGCTTATACTCTACAGGACAGAGGACCCTGCCCTTAAGAACTTATACTGTACAGGAGAGAGGGCACTGCCCATAAGAGCTTACACTCTACAGGAGAGAGGACCCTGCTCATAAGAGCTTACACTCTACAGGACAGAGGACCCTGCCCATAAAAGCTTACACTCTACAGGAGAGAGGGACCTGCCCATAAGAGCTTCTACTCTACAGGAGAGAGGGCACTGCCCATAAGAGCTTACACTCTACAGGAGAGAGGTCCCTGCCCATAAGAGCTTACACTCTACAGGAGAGAGGACCCTGACCATAAGAGCTTACACTTTACAGGAGAGAGGGACCTGCCCATAAGAGCTAACACTCTACAGGAGAGAGGACCCTGCCCATAAGAGCTTACACTCTACAGGAGAGAGGGACCTGCCCATAAGAGCTAACACTCTACAGGAGAGAGGACCCTGCCCATAAGAGCTTACACTCTACAGGAGACAGGTCCCTGCCCATAAGAGCTCACACTCAACAGGAGAGAGGACCCTGCCAACAAGAGCTTACACTCTACAGGAGAGAGGACCCTGCCCAGAAGAGCTTACACTCTACAGGAGAGAGGACCCTGCCCATAACAGCTTACACTCTGCAGGAGAGAGAGGGCACTGCCCATAAGAGCTTGCACTCTACAGGAGAGAGAACACTGCCCATAAGAGCTTGCACTCTACAGGAGAGAGGACCCTGCCCATAACAGCTTACACTCTGCAGGAGGGAGAGAGAGGGCACTGCCCATAAGAGCTTACACTCTACAGGAGAGAGGTCCTTGCCCATAAGAGCTTACACTCTACAGGAGAGAGGACCCTACCCATAAGAGCTTACACTCTACAGGAGAGAGGACACTGCCCATAAGAGCTTACACTCTACAGGAGAGAGGTCCCTGCCCTTTAGAGCTTACTTTCTACAGGAGAGAGGGCCCTGCCTATAAGAGCTTACACTCTATAGGAGAGAGGACCTTGCCAATAAGAGCTTACACTCTACAGGAGAGAGGTCCCTGCCCATAAAAGCTTACACTCTACAGGAGAGAGGACCCTGCCCATAAGAGCTTACACTCTATAGGAGAGAGGACCCTGCCCATAAGAGCTCATACTCTACAGGACAGAGGACCCTGCCCATAAGAGCTTATACTCTACAGGAGAGAGGGCACTGCCCATAACAGCTTACACTCTACAGGAGAGAGAACTCTGCCCATAAGAGCTTACACTCTACAGGAGAGAGAACTCTGCCCATAAGAGCTTACACTCTACAGGAGAGAGGACCCTGATCATAAGAGCTTACACTCTACAGGAGAGAGGACCCTGATCATAAGAGCTTACACTCTACAGGAGAGAGGCCCCTGCCCATAAGAGCTTACACTCTACAGGAGAGAGGTCCCTGCCCATAAGAGCTTACCCTCTGCAGGAGAGTGGTCCTTGCCCATAAGAGCTTACACTCTGCAGGAGAGAGGTCCCTGCCCATAAGAGCTTACACTCTACAGGAGAGAGGACCCTGACAATAAGAGCTTACACTCTACAGGAGAGAGGGACCTGCCCATAAGAGCGTACACTCTACAGGAGAGAGGCCCTCTGCCCATAAAAGCGTACACTCTACAGGAGAGAGGACCTCTGCCCATAAAAGCGTACACTCTACAGGAGAGAGGACCTTGCCCATAAGAGCTTACACTCTACAGGAGAGAGGTCCCTGCCCATTAGAGCTTACACTCTACAGGAGAGAGGACACTGCCCATAAGAGCTTAAACTCTAAAGGAGAGAGGTCGATGCCCATAAGAGCTTACACTCTACAGGAGAGAGGTCCCTGCCCATAAGAGCTTACACTCTGCAGGAGATAGGACCCTGCCCATAAGAGCTTATACTCTACAGGAGACAGGACCCTGCCCATAAGAGCTTACACTCTACAGGAGAGAGGTCCCTGCCCATAAGAGCTTACACTCTACAGGAGAGAGGACCCTGCCCATAAGAGCTTACACTCTACAGGAGAGAGGACACTGCCCATAAGAGCTTATACTCTACAGGACAGAGGTCCCTGCCCATAAGAGCTTACACTCTACAGGAGAGAGGACCCTGACCATAAGAGCTTACACTCTACAGGAGAGAGGGACCTGCCCATAAGAGCTTACACTCTACAGGAGAGAAGTCCCTGCCCATAAGAGCTTACACTCTACAGGAGAGAGGACCCTGCCCATAAGAGCTTACACTCTACCGGAGAGAGGACACTGCCCATAAGAGCTTATACTCTACAGGACAGAGGTCCCTGACCATAAGAGCTTACACTCTACAGGAGAGAGGGACCTGCCCATAAGAGCTTACACTCTACAGGAGAGAAGTCCCTGCCCAAAAGAGCTCATACTCTACAGGACAGAGGACCCTGCCCATAAGAGCTTACAATCTAGAGGAGAGAGGACACTGCCCATAAGAGCTTACACTCTACAGGAGAGAGGACAATACCCATAAGAGCTTATACTCTACAGGACAGAGAGCCCTGCCCATAAGAGCTTACACTCTACAGGAGAGAGGGCACTGCCCATAACAGCTAACACTCCGCAGGAGAGAGAGAGGGCACTGCCCATACGAGCTTACACTCTACAGGAGAGAGGACCCTTCCCATAAGAGCTTACACTCTACAAGAGAGAGGACCCTTCCCATAAGAGCTTACACTCTAAAGGAGAGAGGTCCCTGCCCATAAGAGCTTACACTCTACAGGAGAGAGTTCCATGCCCATAAGTGCTTACACTCTACAGGAGAGAGGACCCTGCCCATAAGAGCTTACACTCTATAGGAGAGAGGACCCTGACCATAAGAGCTTACAATCTACAAGAGAGAGGACCCTTCCCATAAGAGCTTACACTCTAAAGGAGAGAGGTCTCTGCCCATAAGAGCTTACACTCTACAGGAGAGAGTTCCCTGCCCATAAGTGCTTACACTCTACAGGAGAGAGGACCCTGCCCATAAGAGCTTACACTCTACAGGAGAGAGGACCCAGCCCATAAGAGCTTACACTCTACAAGAGAAAGGCCCCTGCCCATAAGAGCTTACACTCTACAGGAGAGAGGGACCTGCCCATAAGAGCTTACACTCTACAGGAGAGAGGACCCTGCCCATAAGAGCTTACACTCTACAAGAGAAAGGCCCCTGCCCATAAGAGCTTACACTCTACAGGAGAGAGGTCCCTGCCCATTAGAGCTTACACACTACAGAAGAGAGGACCCTGCCAATAAGAGCTTACACTCTACAGGAGAGAGGACCCTGCCCATAAGAGCTTACACTCTACAAGAGAGAAGTCCCTACCCATAAGAGCTTACACTCTACAGGAGAGAGGACACTGCCCATAAGAGCTTACACTCTGCAGGAGAGAGGACCCTGCCCATTAGAGCTTACACTCTACAGGAGAGAGGACCCTGCCCATAAGAGCTTATACTCTACAGGACAGAGGACCCTGCCCATTAGAGCTTTCACTATACAGGAGAGAGGACACTGCCCATAAGAGCTTACACTCTACAGGACAGAGGACCCTGCCCATAAGAGCTTATACTCTACAGGACAGAGGACCCTGCCCATTAGAGCTTATACTCTACAGGAGAGAGGACCATGCCCATAAGAGCTTACACTCTACAGGAGAGAGGACACTGCCCATAAGAGCTTACACTCTGCAGGAGAGAGGTCCCTGCCCATTAGAGCTTACACTCTACAGGAGAGAGGACCCTGCCCATAACAGCTTACACTCTACAGGAGAGAGGACCCTGCTCATAAGAGCTTACACTCTACGGGACAGAGGACCCTGCCCATAAGAGCTTACACTCTACAGGACAGAGGACCCTGCCCATAAGAGCTTACACTCTACAGGAGAGAGGTCCCTGCCCATAAGAGCTTACACTCTACAGGAGAGAGGACAATGCCCAAAAGAGCTTACATTCTATAGGAAAAAGGACACTGCCCATAAGAGCTTACACTCTACAGGAGAGAGGTCCCTGCCCATAAGAGCTTATACTCTACAGGAGAGAGGGCACTGCCCATAACAGCTTACATTCTATAGGAAAAAGGACACTGCCTATAAGAGCTTATACTCTACAGGACAGAGGACCCTGCCCATAAGAGCTTATACTCTACAGGAGAGAGGTCCCTGCCCATAAGAGCTTACACTCTACAGGAGAGAGGACCCTGTCCATAAGAGCTTGCACTCTACAGGAGAGAGGGACCTGCCCATAAGAGCTTACACTCTGCAGGAGAGAGGTCCCTGCCCATAAGAGCTTACACTCTACAGGAGAGAGGACCCTGTCCATAAGAGCTTGCACTCTACAGGAGAGAGGGACCTGCCCATAAGAGCTAACACTCTGCAGGAGAGAGGTCCCTGCCCATAAGAGCTCACACTCAACAGGAGAGAGGACCCTGCCAACAAGAGCTTACACTCTACAGGAGAGAGGACCCTGCCAATTAGAGCGTACACTCTACAGGAGAGAGGACCCTGCCCATAAGAGCTTACACTCTGCAGGAGAGAGAGGGCACTGCCCATAAGAGCTTACACTCTACAGGAGAGAGGACCCTGCCCATAAGAGCTTACACTCTACAGGAGAGAGGGCCCTGCCCATAAGAGCTTACACTGCACAGGAGAGAGGACCCTGCCCATAAGAGCTTTCACTCTACAGGAGAGAGGACCCTGCCCATAAAAGCTTACACTCTACAGGAGAGAGGACACTGCCCATAAAAGCTTACACTCTACAGGAGAGAGGACACTGCCCATAAGAGCTTACACTCTACAGGAGAGAGGTCCCTGCCCATAAAAGCTTACACTCTACAGGAGAGAGGACACTGCCCATAAGAGCTTACACTCTACAGGAGAGAGGTCCCTGCCCATAAGAGCTTACACTCTACAGGAGAGAGGACCCTGCCCATAAAAGCTTACACTCTACAGGAGAGAGGACACTGCCCATAAGAGCTTACACTCTGCAGGAGAGAGGACCCTGCCCATAAGAGCCTATACTCTACAGGACAGTGGACCTTGCCCATAAGAGCTTACACTCTACAGGAGAGAGGACCCTGCTCATAAGAGCTTACACTCTACAGGAGAGAGGACCCTGCCCATAAGAGCTTACACTCTACAGGAGAGAGGTCCCTGCCCATAAGAGCTTACACTCTACAGGAGAGATGACCCTGCCCATAAGAGCTTACAATCTACAGGAGAGAAGATAATTGTATACACTATGAGATAAGGTTATGTACGCAGCTCCCCTGCCACTCACAGGCCCCTATACTAGATGTAGTCTGATAGTATATACTCACTGCACTTAATCCATTAATCCACAGCTGATACTCACATCGGTACTGATTATCTGTGCGCCTGTACAGACATATAGTAACATACATTGCCCAGTGACTCCCATATGGTGCAGTACACAGTGTATACAGGGTATATACTATACAATGGAGCATATATGGTACGGCAGGTGTGAGCTGTACCAAGGTGTAAGCATGAAGAAGCATGAAAGGAATTGTCCCTGCAATGTCATCCCTCCCCCCTGCATCACCCGGGAGAAGAATTGGTGAGAATCGGTGAGTGCCGGCTCCTTCTATTCTCTTATTTAAATCAGTGACAAGTCCCTTGGTTACAATATATGGTTTATAGTACTTGTCTTCTCATATGGGAAAGTGACACCTCACGGCCCCATAAGCCTCTTGGGCCCAGTTGCAACCGCACCACCAAGTTAAATCCCTGGGCGTGGGTTGGTCTATCGTCATGCGCATGCGCCGTGGAGTTGTCAGCGAGATGGCAGGCGCATGCGCAGCAGTGAGATGGTGTGAGGATGCCATCTAATTTATCAGTTGGTGCCTGCGCAGTACATGTAGTTATCTACTTCTTGTCTGCAATAGAAAGTAGGATCCCTTGTCTGATGCACCCTCCATTTTCGGGCAACAAATTATACAAAGTACAACTTGATAGTAAAAACCTCATAGAACACTCTTCTATATGTTCCAATTTGCTAAAATTAAAAAAAAAAAGAAAGTGTTAAAGGGGCTTTATAATTAGCACATTCACACCATTTCCACAATGAACAATGTAACTCTGGGTGATTTCCACTAGAGGGCAGCAAAGTCTCAAAGTTGGATGAGATATCATGGAGCACCCTGTATCCAGGGACAGTCAGACCTAAGACCAATGTACAGGGATGGGGGGATGGGGGATGGTGGATCGGGGGCCGGAGCTTCCGACATTATATTCCAGGTGATTTAGTGTCTGCTGAAGGGAAACACTCCCGGATTTTACATTCCACTTTATTAACATTCCCTCCATAAAGTTGCCAGAAGACGCGGCCTTTATATTTACCACCGTAACTGAAATGAATGGAAAAGCCTCCGAACAAAGATCCTTATTGCTCCGGAAAATTACTTACCCTGAACGTAAATCCTAGAAAATAAGAAATTTACTTCTGCGGCTACAAAGGCCGGCGATAAAATGTAGATCATTTTTATTAGGCAGCCATAATAGGACTGTGCAGGATCGGGAGTCAATAAATCGGGGATTGCTGGAGGGTTGTGATGCAGGGCGTTTAATAATAGCCGTTATGTTTTTGTGTAGTTTTTCCTACAGTTATGTCACCACTCAACCACTAGGAGCAGAATTGAGCAACTTCCTCCATAGGTGCCTTAAAATACAGGTAAACGTGGATCCAGTATAGTGAGAGAACAGGAGGAGGTTCTGTAACTGCACTGTCTATTCATCTTCTCAGTGCAGCTGGACATTTCATTAGTGAGGGGAGGCTCCTGGACATTTCATTAGTGAGGGGAGGCTGCTTGACATTTTATTAGTGAGGGGAGGCTGCTGGACATTTCATTAGTGAGGGGAGGCTGCTAGACATTTCATTAGTGAGGAGAGGCTGCTGGAGATTTCATTAGTGAGGGGAGGCTCTTGGATATTTCATTAGTGAGGGAAGGCTGCTGGACATTTCATTAGTGAGGGGAGGCTGCTAGACATTTCATTAGTGAGGGGAGGCTGCTAGACATTTCATTAGTGAGGGGAGGCTGCTGAAGATTTCATTAGTGAGGGGAGGCTCTTGGATATTTCATTAGTAAGGGGAGGATGCTGGACATTTCATTAGTGAGGGGAGGCTGCTAGACATTTCATTAGTGAGGGGAGGCTACTGGACATTTCATTAGTGAGGGAAGGCTGCTGGACATTTTATTAGTGAGGGGAGGCTCCTGGACATTTCATTATTGAGGGGAGGCTGCTAGACATTTCATTAGTGAGGGGAGGCTGCTGGACATTTCATTAGTGAGGGGAGGCTGCTGGACATTTTATTAGTGAGAGGAGGCTGCTGAACATTTCATTAGTGAGGGGAGGCTACTGGACATTACATTAGTGAGGGGAGGCTGCTTGACACTTCATTAGTGAGGGGAGGCTGCTGGACATTTCATTAGTGAGGGGAGGCTGCTGGACATTTCATTAGTGTGGGGAGGCTGCTGTAGGGAATGGAAATGTGGTGATGTAACCATTTTTTTGTTACAAGAAAAAACTTTATACAAATTTGGTGTCTCTGCAATAAATTACAATGCACCCCCAAAATGGGGCTGATTAAAAAAACTTCGTCCCACAACAAAAACAAGATAATCTTGTTATTTTATATTTTATTATACTGTCGACCTTCTGCCCACCACTATGTGGAGTTTAGAATCCTGTATGGATATCCTGTATGCAGTAACCTCTTCTGCTCCCCCTAGTGGTGGCTACTGGTAGCCAGAACATTGTGATTTTATTGCTCCGGGATTTAGAGCTCTGTATCAGAAAATCATCACTCTTGTCACTATAAAGATAAAATAATATTAATTACACCGTTTCTTGTACCAAAAATGTGGGCATTTTTGCGTCCAGTATCAGTTGTAGCAGCGATGGAATGTCGTGAATTCGTTGGATCCGCGAGTCATCGATCTTAATTGTCGCCTGTTGTGAGTGTAGGACGCAGAATGTTTGGCATCGGATACAGAATGCGGCGACGTCCGTTTCCTCTATCACCATCTGGCAGATGCTTTAAGATTTATCAAATTTTCTGGATTTTCTATTTAATTATGGAGACGGTAAGTGCTGGAGGACGGAATCGCCTCCATCTGTCTCCCTCCAAGGTCGCGTCTTCAGTTTTCTTTCGGATTCCCGTGGGTTGTTGTTACTTTTTATGATCTCAGTTACTAAAATCAATGGGAGAGATGAACTCTGCATGGAATAAGCCCCTTTCTAGTGCATCACGTGACGGGGCGGAGCAGGAGGCGGACTGGGGCGGAGTAGGAGGCGGTCCAACATGCGGTCCTAGCGCCCGTCTTATACACCCCAGCGATCCATCTACATGTTGGATCATGGACACTGGATCATTGTTAGCAATTGGCCCTGAGAAACGGTGAATAACGGATAAACATTCCAGGTGTATAACTTCTGGGGGGGTGTCCTCACACTGCTGCGCTCTTAGCTCTCTGCACTATGGCAGTACAATGGTAAGCAGTGTAAGGATGCAGTCCAGCAGACTGACAGAAACTTTTATATCAACCTAGTGACTTCTCAATAATGTTCCAGGATGTGGCCCAATAACAAGTGAGCAAAGACTAAGATGTGTAATGCTAGCTGATTGTTTCAGAAGTTTATACTATCTCTTTTCTCTGACATCACTGCGTGTATTATCTCTGTACTGTGACATCACTGTGTGTATTATCTCTGTACTGTGACATCACTATGTGTATTATCCCTGTACTGTGACATCACTGTGTGTATTATCCCTGTACTGTGACATCACTGTGTGTATTATCCCTGTACTGTGACATCACTGTGTGTATTATCCCTGTACTGTGACATCACTGTGTGTATTATCCCTGTACTGTGACATCACTGTGTGTATTATCCCTGTACTGTGACATCACTATGTGTATTATCTCTGTACTATGACATCACTGTGTGTATTATCCCTGTACTGTGACATCACTGTGTGTATTATCCCTGTACTGTGACATCACTGTGTGTATTATCCCTGTACTGTGACATCGCTGTGTGTATTATCCCTGTACTGTGACATCACTGTGTGTATTATCCCTGTACTGTGACATCACTGTGTGTATTATCTCTGTACTGTGACATCACTGTGTGTATTATCTCTGTACTGTGACATCACTATGTGTATTATCCCTGTACTGTGACATCACTGTGTGTATTATCCCTGTACTGTGACATCACTGTGTGTATTATCCCTGTACTGTGACATCACTGTGTGTATTATCCCTGTACTGTGACATCACTGTGTGTATTATCCCTGTACTGTGACATCACTGTGTGTATTATCCCTGTACTGTGACATCACTATGTGTATTATCTCTGTACTGTGACATCACTGTGTGTATTATCCCTGTACTGTGACATCACTGTGTGTATTATCCCTGTACTGTGACATCGCTGTGTGTATTATCCCTGTACTGTGACATCGCTGTGTGTATTATCCCTGTACTGTGACATCACTGTGTGTATTATCCCTGTACTGTGACATCACTGTGTGTATTATCTCTGTACTGTGACATCACTGTGTGTATTATCCCTGTACTGTGACATCACTGTGTGTATTATCCCTGTACTGTGACATCACTGTGTGTATTATCCCTGTACTGTGACATCACTGTGTGTATTATCCCTGTACTGTGACATCACTGTGTGTATTATCCCTGTACTGTGACATCACTATGTGTATTATCCCTGTACTGTGACATCGCTGTGTGTATTATCCCTGTACTGTGACATCACTGTGTGTATTATCCCTGTACTGTGACATCACTGTGTGTATTATCTCTGTACTGTGACATCACTGTGTGTATTATCCCTGTACTGTGACATCACTGTGTGTATTATCCCTGTACTGTGACATCACTGTGTGTATTATCCCTGTACTGTGACATCACTGTGTGTATTATCCCTGTACTGTGACATCACTGCGTGGATTATCCCTGTACTGTGACATCACTGCGTGGATTATCCCTGTACTGTGACATCACTGCGTGTATTATACCTGTACTGTGACATCACTGCGTGTATTATACCTGTACTGTGACATCACTGTGTGTATTATCCTTGTACTATGACATCACTGTGTGTATTATCCTTGTACTGTGACATCACTGTGTGTATTATCCCTGTACTGTGACATCACTGTGCGTATTATCCCTGTACTGTGACATCACTGTGCGTATTATCCCTGTACTGTGACATCACTGTGCGTATTATCCCTGTACTGTGACAGCACTGCGTGTATTATCCCTGTACTGTGACATCACTGCGTGGATTATCCCTGTACTGTGACATCACTGCGTGTATTATACCTGTACTGTGACATCACTGTGTGTATTATCCTTGTACTATGACATCACTGTGTGTATTATCCTTGTACTGTGACATCACTGTGTGTATTATCCCTGTACTGTGACATCACTGTGTGTATTATCCCTGTACTGTGACATCACTGTGTGTATTATCCCTGTACTGTGACATCACTGTGCGTATTATCCCTGTACTGTGACGGCACTGTGTGTTTTATCCCTGTACTGTGACATCACTGTGCGTATTATCCTTGTACTGTGACATCACTGTGCGTATTATCCTTGTACTGTGACATCACTGTGTGTATTATCCCTGTACTGTGACATCACTGTGTGTGTTATCCCTGTACTGTGACATCACTGTGTGTATTATCCCTGTACTGTGACATCACTGTGTGCATTATCCCTGTACTGTGACATCACTGTGTGTATTATCCCTGTACTGTGACATCACTGTGTGTATTATCCCTGTACTGTGACATCACTGTGTGTATTATCCCTGCACTGTGACATCACTGTGTGTATTATCCCTGTACTGTGACATCACTGTGTGTATTATCCCTGTACTGTGACATCACTGTGTGTATTATCTCTGTACTGTGACATCACTGTGTGTATTATCTCTGTACTGTGACATCACTGTGTGTATTATCCCTGTACTGTGACATCACTGTGTGTATTATCCCTGTACTGTGACATCACTGTGCGTATTATCCTTGCACTGTGACATCACTGTGTATTATCCCTGTACTGTAACATCACTGTGTGTATTATCCCTGTACTGTGACATCACTGTGTGTATTATCCCTGTACTGTGACATCACTGTGTATTATCCCTGTACTGTGACATGACTGTGTGTATTATCCCTGTACTGTGACATGACTGTGTGTATTATCCCTGTACTGTGACATCACTGTGTGTATTATCCCTGTACTGTGACATGACTGTGTGTATTATCTCTGTACTGTGACATCACTGTGCGTATTATCCCTGTACTGTGACAGCACTGTGTGTTTTATCCCTGTACTGTGACATCACTGTGTGTATTATCCCTGTACTGTGACATGACTGTGTGTATTATCCCTGTACTGTGACATCACTGTGTGTATTATCCCTGTACTGTGACATGACTGTGTGTATTATCCCTGTACTGTGACATCACTGTGTGTATTATCCCTGTACTGTGACATGACTGTGTGTATTATCTCTGTACTGTGACATCACTGTGCGTATTATCCCTGTACTGTGACATCACTGTGTATTATCCCTGTACTGTGACATGACTGTGTGTATTATCCCTGTACTGTGACATGACTGTGTGTATTATCCCTGTACTGTGACATCACTGTGTGTATTATCCCTGTACTGTGACATGACTGTGTGTATTATCTCTGTACTGTGACATCACTGTGCGTATTATCCCTGTACTGTGACAGCACTGTGTGTTTTATCCCTGTACTGTGACATCACTGTGCGTATTATCCCTGTACTGTGACATGACTGTGTGTATTATCCCTGTACTGTGACATCACTGTGTGTATTATCCCTGTACTGTGACATGACTGTGTGTATTATCTCTGTACTGTGACATCACTGTGCGTATTATCCCTGTACTGTGACATCACTGTGTATTATCCCTGTACTGTGACATGACTGTGTGTATTATCCCTGTACTGTGACATGACTGTGTGTATTATCCCTGTACTGTGACATCACTGTGTGTATTATCCCTGTACTGTGACATGACTGTGTGTATTATCTCTGTACTGTGACATCACTGTGCGTATTATCCCTGTACTGTGACAGCACTGTGTGTTTTATCCCTGTACTGTGACATCACTGTGTGTATTATCCCTGTACTGTGACATGACTGTGTGTATTATCCCTGTACTGTGACATCACTGTGTGTATTATCCCTGTACTGTGACATGACTGTGTGTATTATCTCTGTACTGTGACATCACTGTGCGTATTATCCCTGTACTGTGACATCACTGTGTATTATCCCTGTACTGTGACATGACTGTGTGTATTATCCCTGTACTGTGACATGACTGTGTGTATTATCCCTGTACTGTGACATCACTGTGTGTATTATCCCTGTACTGTGACATGACTGTGTGTATTATCTCTGTACTGTGACATCACTGCGTGTATTATACCTGTACTGTGACATCACTGCGTGTATTATACCTGTACTGTGACATCACTGTGTGTATTATCCTTGTACTATGACATCACTGTGTGTATTATCCTTGTACTGTGACATCACTGTGTGTATTATCCCTGTACTGTGACATCACTGTGCGTATTATCCCTGTACTGTGACATCACTGTGCGTATTATCCCTGTACTGTGACATCACTGTGCGTATTATCCCTGTACTGTGACAGCACTGCGTGTATTATCCCTGTACTGTGACATCACTGCGTGGATTATCCCTGTACTGTGACATCACTGCGTGTATTATACCTGTACTGTGACATCACTGTGTGTATTATCCTTGTACTATGACATCACTGTGTGTATTATCCTTGTACTGTGACATCACTGTGTGTATTATCCCTGTACTGTGACATCACTGTGTGTATTATCCCTGTACTGTGACATCACTGTGTGTATTATCCCTGTACTGTGACATCACTGTGCGTATTATCCCTGTACTGTGACGGCACTGTGTGTTTTATCCCTGTACTGTGACATCACTGTGCGTATTATCCTTGTACTGTGACATCACTGTGCGTATTATCCTTGTACTGTGACATCACTGTGTGTATTATCCCTGTACTGTGACATCACTGTGTGTGTTATCCCTGTACTGTGACATCACTGTGTGTATTATCCCTGTACTGTGACATCACTGTGTGCATTATCCCTGTACTGTGACATCACTGTGTGTATTATCCCTGTACTGTGACATCACTGTGTGTATTATCCCTGTACTGTGACATCACTGTGTGTATTATCCCTGCACTGTGACATCACTGTGTGTATTATCCCTGTACTGTGACATCACTGTGTGTATTATCCCTGTACTGTGACATCACTGTGTGTATTATCTCTGTACTGTGACATCACTGTGTGTATTATCTCTGTACTGTGACATCACTGTGTGTATTATCCCTGTACTGTGACATCACTGTGTGTATTATCCCTGTACTGTGACATCACTGTGCGTATTATCCTTGTACTGTGACATCACTGTGTATTATCCCTGTACTGTAACATCACTGTGTGTATTATCCCTGTACTGTGACATCACTGTGTGTATTATCCCTGTACTGTGACATCACTGTGTATTATCCCTGTACTGTGACATGACTGTGTGTATTATCCCTGTACTGTGACATGACTGTGTGTATTATCCCTGTACTGTGACATCACTGTGTGTATTATCCCTGTACTGTGACATGACTGTGTGTATTATCTCTGTACTGTGACATCACTGTGCGTATTATCCCTGTACTGTGACAGCACTGTGTGTTTTATCCCTGTACTGTGACATCACTGTGTGTATTATCCCTGTACTGTGACATGACTGTGTGTATTATCCCTGTACTGTGACATCACTGTGTGTATTATCCCTGTACTGTGACATGACTGTGTGTATTATCCCTGTACTGTGACATCACTGTGTGTATTATCCCTGTACTGTGACATGACTGTGTGTATTATCTCTGTACTGTGACATCACTGTGCGTATTATCCCTGTACTGTGACATCACTGTGTATTATCCCTGTACTGTGACATGACTGTGTGTATTATCCCTGTACTGTGACATGACTGTGTGTATTATCCCTGTACTGTGACATCACTGTGTGTATTATCCCTGTACTGTGACATGACTGTGTGTATTATCTCTGTACTGTGACATCACTGTGCGTATTATCCCTGTACTGTGACAGCACTGTGTGTTTTATCCCTGTACTGTGACATCACTGTGCGTATTATCCCTGTACTGTGACATGACTGTGTGTATTATCCCTGTACTGTGACATCACTGTGTGTATTATCCCTGTACTGTGACATGACTGTGTGTATTATCTCTGTACTGTGACATCACTGTGCGTATTATCCCTGTACTGTGACATCACTGTGTATTATCCCTGTACTGTGACATGACTGTGTGTATTATCCCTGTACTGTGACATGACTGTGTGTATTATCCCTGTACTGTGACATCACTGTGTGTATTATCCCTGTACTGTGACATGACTGTGTGTATTATCTCTGTACTGTGACATCACTGTGCGTATTATCCCTGTACTGTGACAGCACTGTGTGTTTTATCCCTGTACTGTGACATCACTGTGTGTATTATCCCTGTACTGTGACATGACTGTGTGTATTATCCCTGTACTGTGACATCACTGTGTGTATTATCCCTGTACTGTGACATGACTGTGTGTATCATCTCTGTACTGTGACATCACTGTGCGTATTATCCCTGTACTGTGACATCACTGTGTATTATCCCTGTACTGTGACATGACTGTGTGTATTATCCCTGTACTGTGACATGACTGTGTGTATTATCCCTGTACTGTGACATCACTGTGTGTATTATCCCTGTACTGTGACATGACTGTGTGTATTATCTCTGTACTGTGACATCACTGTGCGTATTATCCCTGTACTGTGACAGCACTGTGTGTTTTATCCCTGTACTGTGACATCACTGTGCGTATTATCCCTGTACTGTGACATCACTGTGTATTATCCCTGTACTGTGACATCACTGTGTGTATTATCCCTGTACTGTGACATCACTGTGTATTATCCCTGTACTGTGACATCACTGTGTGTATTATCCCTGTACTGTGACATCACTGTGTATTATCCCTGTACTGTGACATCACTGTGTGTATTATCCCTGTACTGTGACATCACTGTGTATTATCCCTGTACTGTGACATCACTGTGTGTATTATCCTGTACTGTGACATCACTGTGTGTATTATCCCTGTACTATGACACCACTGTGTGTATTACCCCTGTACTGTGACATGACTGTGTGTATTATCCCTGTACTGTGACATCACTGTGTGTATTATCCCTGTACTGTGACACCACTGTGTGTATTATCCCTGTACTGTGACATCACTATGTGTATTATCTCTGTACTGTGACATCACTGTGTGTATTATCCCTGTACTGTGACATCACTGTGTGTATTATCCCTGTACTGTGACATCACTGTGTATTATCCCTGTACTGTGACATCACTGTGTGTATTATCCCTGTACTGTGACATCACTGTGTGTATTATCCCTGTACTGTGACACCACTGTGTGTATTACCCCTGTACTGTGACATGACTGTGTGTATTATCTCTGTACTGTGACATCACTGTGCGTATTATCCCTGTACTGTGACAGCACTGTGTGTTTTATCCCTGTACTGTGACATCACTGTGCGTATTATCCTTGTACTGTGACATCACTGTGTATTATCCCTGTACTGTAACATCACTGTGTGTATTATCCCTGTACTGTGACATCACTGTGTGTATTATCCCTGTACTGTGACATCACTGTGAATTATCCCTGTACTGTGACATCACTGTGTGTATTATCCCTGTACTGTGACACCACTGTGTGTATTATCCCTGTACTGTGACATCACTGTGTGTATTACCCCTGTACTGTGACATGACTGTGTGTATTATCCCTGTACTGTGACATGACTGTGTGTATTATCCCTGTACTGTGACATCACTGTGTGTATTATCCCTGTACTGTGACATCACTGTGTGTGTGTGTTATCTCTGTACTGTGACATCACTGTGTGTATTATCCCTGTACTGTGACATCACTGTGTGTGTGTGTTATCTCTGTACTGTGACATCACTGTGTGTATTATCCCTGTACTGTGACATCACTGTGTGTGTGTGTTATCTCTGTACTGTGACATCACTGTGTGTATTATCTCTGTACTGTGACATCACTGTGCGTATTATCCCTGTACTGTGACAGCACTGTGTGTTTTATCCCTGTACTGTGACATCACTGTGCGTATTATCCTTGTACTGTGACATCACTGTGTATTATCCCTGTACTGTGACATCACTGTGTGTATTATCCCTGTACTGTGACATCACTGTGTATTATCCTGTACTGTGACATCACTGTGTGTATTATCCTGTACTGTGACATCACTGTGTGTATTATCCCTGCACTGTGAAATCACTGTGTGTGTTATCCCTGTACTGTGACATCACTGTGTGTATTATCTCTGTACTGTGACACCACTGTGTGTATTATCCCTGTACTGTGACATCACTATGTGTATTATCTCTGTACTGTGACATCACTGTGTATTATCTCTGTACTGTGACATCACTGCAGGGGCGTTGCTAGGGTGGTAAAAGATCCGGGGCACGGGCCCCAATGCATGTGTATTGCACTTTCAGTAATGCCCCCTCCTGTACATAACCCCCTCACATGTGGCTGTGCCAATAACAAGGTTACTTCTGGTATATACAGCTCCAGAGAACAAAGGAGAAATCCCCATCACCACATCTTATGTTCCTCATTGTTCCTACATCTTGGTTCCCGGGCAGTGTTATCCTGCTGCCGCCCCTAACAATCTCCCCAAATACTGTAAGGCTGCGCTCACACTTTGTCTTGCATTTAAACAAAACCAGGTGCGTGCTACCCATCACTTGTGTATTACTGGAAAATATATGTGATCAAACCAAGGCCTGTCCTAGTGACATGTGTGAACACGCTCCAAGAAATGTCCCCCACACAGCCCCCCCATAAGTAATGTGCCTACACAGCCCCCCAGTAAGTAATGTGACCACACAGCCCCCCAGTAAGTAATGTCCTCACACAGCCCCCCAGTAAGTAATGTGCCTCACACACAGCCCCCCCCAGTAAGTAATGTGCCTCACACACAGCCCCCCAGTAAGTAATGTGCCTCACACACAGCCCCCCAGTAAGTAATGTGCCTCACACACAGCCCCCCCAGTAAGTAATGTGCCTCACACACAGCCCCCCAGGAAATAATGTGCCCCACACAGTCCCCCAGGAAATAATGTGCCTCACACACAGCCCCCCAGTAAGTAATGTGCCTCACACAGCCCCCCAGTAAGTAATGTGACCACACAGCCCCCCAGTAAGTAATGTGCCTCACACAGCCCCCCAGGAAATAATGTGCCTCACACAGCCCCCCAGTAAGTAATGTGACCACACAGCCCCCCAGTAAGTAATGTGCCCACACAGCCCCCCAGTAAGTAATGTGCCTCACACAGCCCCCCAGTAAGTAATGTGACCACACAGCCCCCCAGTAAGTAATGTGACCACACAGCCCCCCAGTAAGTAATGTGCCTCACACACAGCCCCCCAGTAAGTAATGTGCCTCACACACAGCCCCCCCAGTAAGTAATGTGACCACACAGCCCCCCAGTAAATAATGCGCCTTACACAGCCCCCCAGTAAGTAATGTGCCTCACACAGCCCCCCAGTAAGTAATGTGCCTCACAGCCCCCCAGTAAGTAATGTGCCTCACACAGCCTCCCAGTAAGTAATGTGCCTCACACAGCCCCCCAGTAAGTAATGTGACCACACAGCCCCCCAGTAAGTAATGTGCCTCACACACAGCCCCCCAGTAAGTAATGTGACCACACAGCCCCCCAGTAAGTAATGTGACCACACAGCCCCCCAGTAAGTAATGTGCCTCACACACAGCCCCCCAGTAAGTAATGTGCCTCACACACAGCCCCCCCAGTAAGTAATGTGACCACACAGCCCCCCAGTAAATAATGCGCCTTACACAGCCCCCCAGTAAGTAATGTGCCTCACACACAGCCCCCCCAGTAAGTAATGTGCCTCACAGCCCCCCAGTAAGTAATGTGACCACACAGCCCCCCAGTAAGTAATGTGCCCCACACAGCCCCCCAGTAAGTAATGTGCCTCACAGCCCCCCAGTAAGTAATGTGACCACACAGCCCCCCAGTAAGTAATGTGCCTCACACAGTCCCCCCAGTAAGTAATGTGCCTCACAGCCCCCCAGTAAGTAATGTGCCTCACACAGCCCCCCAGTAAGTAATGTGACCACACAGCCCCCCAGTAAGTAATGTGACCACACAGCCCCCCAGTAAGTAATGTGGCCACACAGCCCCCAGTAAGTAATGTGCCCCACACAGCCCCCCAGTAATGCCCCCCACACAGCCCCCAGTAAGTAATGTGCCTCACACAGCCCCCCAGGAAGTAATGTGCCTCACACAGTCCCCCCAGTAAATAATGTGCCTCACACAGCTCCCCAGTAAGTAATGTGCCTCACACACAGCCCCCCCAGTAAGTAATGTGCCTCACAGCCCCCCAGTAAGTAATGTGACCACACAGCCCCCCAGTAAGTAATGTGACCACACAGCCCCCCAGTAAGTAATGTGCCTCACACAGCCCCCCAGTAAGTAATGTGCCTCACCCAGCCCCCCAGTAAATAATGCGCTTCACACAGCCCCCCAGTAATGCCCCCCACACAGCCCCCAGTAAGTAATGTGCCTCACACAGCCCCCCAGTAAGTAATGTGCCTCACACAGTCCCCCCAGTAAATAATGTGCCTCACACACAGCCCCCCCAGTAAGTAATATGCCTCACACAGCCCCCCAGTAAGTAATGTGCCTCACACACAGCTCCCCAGTAAGTAATGTGCCCCACACAGCCCCCCAGTAAGTAATGTGCCTCACACAGTCCCCCAGGAAATAATGTGCCTCACACAGCCCCCCCAGTAAGTAATGTGCCCCACACACAGCTCCCCAGGAAATAATGTGCCCCACACAGCCCCCCCAGTAGGTAATGTGCCCCACACACAGCTCCCCAGGAAATAATGTGCCCCACACAGCCCCCCCAGGAAATAATGTGCCTCACACATAGCCCCCCAGTAAGTAATGTGCCTCACACAGCTCCCCAGGAAATAATGTGCCTCACACAGCCCCCCAGGTAAGTAATGTGCCTCACAGCCCCCCAGTAAGTAATGTGACCACACAGCCCCCCAGTAAGTAATGTGACCACACAGCCCCCCAGTAAGTAATGTGCCTCACACAGCCCCGCAGTAAATAATGCGCTTCACACAGCCCCCCAGTAATGCCCCCCACACAGCCCCCAGTAAGTAATGTGCCTCACACAGCCCCCCAGTAAGTAATGTGCCTCACACAGCCCCCCAGTAAATAATGTGCCTCACACAGCCCCCGAACAGTAAGTAATGTGCCTCACACAGCCCCCCAGTAAGTAATGTGCCTCACACAGCCCCCCAGTAAGTAATGTGCCTCACACACAGCCTCCCAGTAAGTAATGTGCCTCACACAGCCCCCCAGTAAGTAATGTGCCTCACACACAGCCCCCCCAGTAAGTAATATGCCTCACACACAGCCCCCCAGTAAGTAATGTGCCTCACACACAGCCCCCCAGTAAGTAATGTGCCTCACACAGCCCCCCAGTAAGTAATGTGCCTCACACAGCCCCCCAGTAAGTAATGTGCCTCACACACAGCCCCCCCAGTAAGTAATATGCCTCACACACAGCCCCCCAGTAAGTAATGTGCCTCACACACAGCTCCCCAGTAAGTAATATGCCTCACACACAGCCCCCCCAGTAAGTAATATGCCTCACACACAGCCCCCCAGAAAGTAATGTGCCTCACACACAGCTCCCCAGTAAGTAATATGCCTCACACACAGCCCCCCAGTAAGTAATGTGCCCCACACACAGCTCCCCAGGAAATAATGTGCCTCACACAGTCCCCCCAGTAAGTAATGTGCCTCACACAGACCCCCAGTAAGTAATGTGCCTCACACAGCTCCCCAGGAAATAATGTGCCTCACACAGCCCCCCAGGAAATAATGTGCCTCACACAGTCCCCCCAGTAAATAATGCGCCTCACACAGTCCCCCCAGTAAGTAATGTGCCCCACACACAGCTCCCCAGGAAATAATGTGCCTCACACAGCCCCCCAGGTAAGTAATGTGCCTCACACACAGCCCCCCAGTAAGTAATGTGACCACACAGCCCCCCAGTAAGTAATGTGACCACACAGCCCCCAGTAAGTAATGTGCCTCACACAGCCCCCCAGTAAGTAATGTGCCTCACACAGCCCCCCCAGTAAATAATGTGCCTCACACACAGCCCCCCCAGTAAGTAATATGCCTCACACACAGCCCCCCAGTAAGTAATGTGCCCCACACAGCCCCCCAGTAAGTAATGTGCCTCACACACAGCTCCCCAGTAAGTAATATGCCTCACACACAGCCCCCCCAGTAAGTAATGTGCCTCACACAGCTCCCCAGGAAATAATGTGCCTCACACAGCCCCCCAGGAAATAATGTGCCTCACACAGTCCCCCCAGTAAATAATGCGCCTCACACAGTCCCCCAGTAAATAATGTGCCTCACACAGCCCCCCAGGAAATAATGTGCCTCACACAGCCCCCCAGTAAATAATGTGCCTCACACAGTCCCCCCAGGAAATAATGTGCCTCACACAGCCCCCCAGTAAATAATGTGCCTCACACAGCCCCCCAGTAAATAATGTGCCCCACACAGCCCCCCAGTAAATAATGTGCCCCACACAGCCCCCCAGTAAGTAATGTGCCTCACACAGCCCCCCAGTAAATAATGCGCCTCACACAGTCCCCCCAGGAAATAATGTGCCTCACACAGCCCCCCACTAAGTAATGTGCCTCACACAGCCCCCCAGTAAGTAATGTGCCTCACACAGCCCCCCAGTAAGTAATGTGCCCCACACACAGTCCCCCAGTAAGTAATGTGCCTCACACAGGCCCCCAGTAAATAATGTGCCTCACACAGCTCCCCAGTAAATAATGTGCCTCACACAGCCCCCCAGTAAATAATGCGCCTCACACAGCCCCCCAGTAAATAATGTGCCTCACACAGCCCCCCCAGGAAATAATGTGCCTCACACAGTCCCCCCAGTAAGTAATGTGCCTCACACACAGTCCCCCCAGTAAGTAATGTGCCTCACACAGCCCCCCCCAGGAAATAATGTGCCTCACACAGCCCCCCAGTAAGTAATGTGCCTCACACAGCCCCCCAGTAAATAATGTGCCTCACACAGCCCCCCAGTAAATAATGTGCCTCACACAGCCCCCCAGTAAATAATGCGCCTCACACAGCCCCCCAGTAAATAATGTGCCTCACACAGCCCCCCCCAGGAAATAATGTGCCTCACACAGTCCCCCCAGTAAGTAATGTGCCTCACACACAGTCCCCCCAGTAAGTAATGTGCCTCACACACAGCCCCCCAGTAAATAATGTGCCTCACACAGTCCCCCCAGTAAGTAATGTGCCTCACACAGCCCCCCAGTAAATAATGTGCCTCACACAGTCCCCCCAGTAAGTAATGTGACCACACAGCCCCCCAGTAAGTAATGTGCCTCACACAGCCCCCCAGTAAGTAATGTGACCACACACAGCCCCCCAGTAAGTAATGTGACCACATAGCCCCCCAGTAAATAATGTGACCACACACAGCCCCCCAGTAAGTAATGTGCCTCACACACAGCCCCCCAGTAAGTAATGTGCCTCACACAGCCCCCCAGTAAGTAATGTGCCTCACACAGCTCCCCAGGAAATAATGTGCCTCACACAGCCCCCCAGTAAATAATGTGCCTCACACAGCCCCCCAGTAAATAATGTGCCTCACAAAGCCCCCCAGTAAATAATGTGCCTCACAAAGCCCCCCAGGAAATAATGTGCCTCACACACAGCCCCCCAGTAAATAATGTGCCACACACAGTCCCCCCAGTAAGTAATGTGCCTCACACAGCCCCCCAGTAAATAATGTGCCTCACACAGTCCCCCAGGTAATAATGTGCCTCACACAGTCCCCCAGTAAGTAATGTGCCTCACACAGTCCCCCCAGTAAGTAATGTGCCTCACACAGCCCCCCAGTAAATAATGTGCCTCACACAGTCCCCCCAGTAAATAATGTGCCTCACACAGCCCCCCAGAAAGTAATGTGCCTCACACAGCCCCCCAGTAAGTAATGTGCCTCACACAGCCCCCCAGGAAATAATGTGCCTCACACAGTCCCCCAGTAAGTAATGTGCCTCACACACAGCCCCCCCAGTAAATAATGTGCCTCACACAGCCCCCCAGTAAGTAATGTGCCTCACACACAGCCCCCCAGTAAGTAATGTGCCTCACACAGTCCCCCAGTAAATAATGTGCCTCACACACAGCCCCCCCAGTAAGTAATGTGCCTCACACAGCCCCCCAGTAAATAATGTGCCTCACACAGCCCCCCCCACCAGGAAATAATGTGCCCACACAGCCCCCCCACCAGGAAATAATGTGCCCACACAGCCCCCCCAGTAAATAATGTGCCTCACACAGCCCCCCCATAAGTAATGTGCCCACAAACAGCCCCCCCCAGTAAATAATGTGCCTCACACAGACCCCCAGGAAATAATGTGCCTCACACAGCCCCCCAGTAAGTAATGTGCCTCACACAGCCCCCCCATAAGTAATGTGTCCACACAGCCCCCCAGTAAATAATGTGCCTCACACAGTCCCCCCAGTAAGTAATAAGCCTCACACAGCCCCCCAGTAAATAATGTGCCTCACACAGCCCCCCAGTAAGTAATGTGCCTCACACAGTCCCCCAGGAAATAATGTGCCTCACACAGACCCCCAGTAAATAATGTGCCTCACACAGCCCCCCAGTAAGTAATGTGCCCCACACAGTCCCCCAGTAAGTAATGTGCCCCACACAGTCCCCCCAGTAAGTAATGTGCCTTACACAGTCCCCCCAGTAAGTAATGTGCCTCACACAGCCCCCCAGTAAATAATGTGCCTCACACAGTCCCCCCAGTAAGTAATAAGCCTCACACAGCCCCCCAGTAAATAATGTGCCTCACACAGCCCCCCAGTAAGTAATGTGCCTCACACAGTCCCCCAGGAAATAATGTGCCTCACACAGACCCCCAGTAAATAATGTGCCTCACACAGCCCCCCAGTAAGTAATGTGCCCCACACAGCCCCCCAGTAAGTAATGTGCCCCACACAGTCCCCCCAGTAAGTAATGTGCCTTACACAGTCCCCCCAGTAAGTAATGTGCCTCACACAGTCTCCCAGGAAATAATGTGCCTCACACACAGCCCCCCCAGTAAATAATGTGCCTCACACAGTCCCCCCAGTAAGTAATGTGCCTCACACAGCCCCCCAGTAAGTAATGTGCCTCACACAGTCTCCCAGGAAATAATGTGCCTCACACACAGCCCCCCCAGTAAATAATGTGCCTCACACAGTCCCCCCAGTAAGTAATGTGCCTCACACAGCCCCCCAGTAAGTAATGTGCCTCACACACAGCCCCCCCAGTAAGTAATGTGCCTCACACAGCCCCCCAGGAAATAATGTGCCTCACACAGACCCCCAGGAAATAATGTGCCTCACACAGACCCCCAGGAAATAATGTGCCTCACACAGACCCCCAGGAAATAATGTGCCTCACACAGCCCCCCAGTAAGTAATGTGCCTCACACAGCCTCCCAGTAAATAATGTGCCTCACACAGCCTCCCAGTAAGTAATGTGCCTCACACAGCCCCCCCAGTAAATAATGTGCCTCACACAGCCTCCCAGTAAGTAATGTGCCTCACACAGCCCCCCAGTAAGTAATGTGCCTCACACAGCCTCCCAGTAAATAATGTGCCTCACACAGTCCCCCCAGTAAGTAATGTGCCTCACACAGCCCCCCAGTAAATAATGTGCCTCACACAGCCTCCCAGTAAATAATGTGCCTCACACAGCCTCCCAGTAAGTAATGTGCCTCACACAGACCCCCAGTAAGTAATGTGCCTCACACAGACCCCCAGTAAATAATGTGCCTCACACAGCCTCCCAGTAAGTAATGTGCCTCACACAGCCCCCCAGTAAATAATGTGCCTCACACAGCCTCCCAGTAAATAATGTGCCTCACACAGCCTCCCAGTAAGTAATGTGCCTCACACAGCCTCCCAGTAAATAATGTGCCTCACACAGCCCCCAGTAAGTAATGTGCCTCACACAGTCCCCCCAGTAAATAATGTGCCTCACACAGTCCCCCCAGTAAATAATGTGCCTCACACAGTCCCCCCAGTAAATAATGTGCCTCACACAGCCTCCCAGTAAGTAATGTGCCTCACACAGCCCCCCCAGTAAATAATGTGCCTCACACAGCCTCCCAGTAAATAATGTGCCTCACACAGCCCCCCAGTAAGTAATGTGCCTCACACAGCCCCCCAGTAAATAATGTGCCTCACACAGCCCCCCAGTAAGTAATGTGCCTCACACAGCCCCCCAGTAAATAATGTGCCTCACACAGCCTCCCAGTAAATAATGTGCCTCACACAGCTCCCCAGTAAGTAATGTGCCTCACACAGCCCCCCCAGTAAATAATGTGCCTCACACAGTCCCCCCAGTAAATAATGTGCCTCACACAGCCTCCCAGTAAGTAATGTGCCTCACACAGCCCCCCCAGTAAATAATGTGCCTCACACAGCCTCCCAGTAAATAATGTGCCTCACACAGCCCCCCAGTAAGTAATGTGCCTCACACAGCCTCCCAGTAAATAATGTGCCTCACACAGCTCCCCAGTAAGTAATGTGCCTCACACAGCCCCCCCAGTAAATAATGTGCCTCACACAGTCCCCCCAGTAAATAATGTGCCTCACACAGCCTCCCAGTAAGTAATGTGCCTCACACAGCCCCCCAGGAAATAATGTGCCTCACACAGTCCCCCCAGGAAATAATGTGCCTCACACAGTCCCCCCAGTAAATAATGTGCCTCACACAGCCCCCCAGTAAATAATGTGCCTCACACAGCTCCCCAGTAAATAATGTGCCTCACACAGCCCCCCAGTAAGTAATAAGCCTCACACACAGCCCCCCAGTAAATAATGTGCCTCACACAGTCCCCCCAGTAAGTAATGTGCCTCACACACAGCCCCCCAGTAAATAATGTGCCTCACACAGTCCCCCCAGTAAATAATGTGCCTCACACAGCCCCCCAGTAAGTAATGTGCCTCACACAGTCCCCCCAGTAAGTAATATGCCTCACACACAGCCCCCCAGTAAATAATGTGCCTCACACAGTCCCCCCAGTAAGTAATATGCCTCACACAGCCCCCCAGGTAATAATGTGCCTCACACAGTCCCCCCAGTAAATAATGTGCCTCACACAGTCCCCCCAGTAAGTAATGTGCCTCACACAGCCCCCCCAGCAAGTAATGTGCCTCACACAGCCCCCCAGGTAATAATGTGCCTCACACAGACCCCCAGGAAATAATGTGCCTCACACAGACCCCCAGGTAATAATGTGCCTCACACAGACCCCCAGGAAATAATGTGCCTCACACAGCCCCCCAGTAAATAATGTGCCTCACACACAGCCCCCCAGTAAGTAATGTGCCTCACACAGCCCCCCAGTAAGTAATGTGCCTCACACAGCCCCCCAGGAAATAATGTGCCTCACACAGCCCCCCAGTAAATAATGTGCCTCACACACAGCCCCCCAGTAAATAATGTGGCTCACACAGCCCCCCAGGAAATAATGTGGCTCACACAGCCCCCCAGTAAATAATGTGCCTCACACACAGCCCCCCAGTAAGTAATGTGCCTCACACAGCCCCCCAGTAAATAATGTGCCTCACACAGCCCCCCAGTAAATAATGTGCCTCACACACAGCCCCCCAGTAAATAATGTGCCTCACACAGACCCCCAGTAAATAATGTGCCTCACACAGCCCCCCAGTAAATAATGTGCCTCACACAGTCCCCCCAGTAAGTAATGTGCCTCACACAGCCCCCCAGTAAGTAATGTGCCTCACACAGCCCCCCAGTAAGTAATGTGCCCACACACAGCCCCCCAGTAAGTAATGTGCCTCACACAGTCCCCCAGGAAATAATGTGCCTCACACACAGCCCCCCCCAGTAAATAATGTGCCTCACACAGCCCCCCAGTAAATAATGTGCCTCACACAGTCCCCCCAGTAAATAATGTGCCTCACACAGACCCCCAGGAAATAATGTGC